>NC_088223.1:87828435-88106178 GCF_036934945.1 Oncorhynchus masou masou | reverse complement strand
ATGGTTAGGGCAGGGGCTAATGCTAGTGGGCAGGGCCAATGCTAGGCAGGGTTAAGGCCAGGCAGGGTTGGGCGGTTGTGCAGGGCTAATGCCAGGCAGGGGCCAGGGGGGGCCAATGGCCAGGGCAGGGGCCAGGTCCAGGCAGGGCCAAATGCCAGGGCAGGGCCGGGCGCTCAGGCAGGGCCACGCCAGGGCAGGGCCAAATGCCAGGGCAGGGCCAATGCCAGGGCAGGGCCAAGGCCAGGCAGGGCCAAATGCCAGGGCAGGGCCAAGGCCAGGGCAGGGGGCCAAGGGCCAGGCAGGGCCACGCCAGGGCAGGGCCAAGGCCAGGCAGGGCCAAGGCCAGGGCAGGGCCAAGCAGGCAGGGCCAGGGCAGGGCAGGCTGCCAGGCAGGGCCGGGCTGCCAGGGGCAGGGCCAAGGCCAGGGCAGGGCCAAGGCCAGGGCAGGGGCCAACGCCAGGGCAGGGCCAAGGCCAGGCAGGGCCAAGGCCAGGGCCGGGGCCAATGCCAGGGCAGGGGCCACCGCCAGGGCAGGGCCAAGGTCAGGGCAGGGCCAGCCAGGGCAGGGCCAAGGCCAGGGCAGGGCCAAGGCCAGGGCAGGGGCCAAGGCCAGGCAGGGCCGGCCAGGGCAGGGCCAAGGCCAGGGCAGGGCCAAGGCCAGGGCAGGGCCAAGGCCAGGGCAGGGCCGGGCAAATGCCAGGGCAGGGCCAAGGCCAGGGCAGGGCCACCGCCAGGGCAGGGCCAGGCCAGGGCAGGGCCAAGGCCAGGGCCAAGGCCAGGGCAGGGCCAAGGCCAGGGCAGGGCCAAGGCCAGGGGCAGGGCCACGCCAGGGCAGGGCCAAATGCCAGGGCAGGGCCAAGGCCAGGGCAGGGCTGGGCTGCCAGGCAGGGCCAAGGCCAGGGCAGGGCCAAGGCCAGGGCAGGGGCCAAGGCCAGGGCAGGGCCAAGGCCAGGGCAGGGCCAAGGCCAGGGCAGGGCCAATGCCAGGCAGGGCCAGGCCAGGGCAGGGCAGGCAGGGCCAGGGCAGGGGGCCAGGCCAGGGCCAAGGCCAGGGCAGGGCCAAGGCCAGGGCAGGGCCAAGGCCAGGGCAGGGCCGCGGCCAGGGCAGGGCCAAGGCCAGGGCAGGGCCGCTGCTCAGGGCAGGGCCACCGCCAGGGCAGGGGCCACCGCCAGGCAGGGCCAAGGCCAGGGCAGGGCCACCGCCAGGGCAGGGCCATGGCCAGGCAGGGCCATGGCCAGGGCAGGGCCAAGGCCAGGGCAGGGCCAGGCAGCCAGGCAGGGCCAAGGCCAGGGCAGGGCCACGCCAGGCAGGGCCAAGGCCAGGGCAGGGCCAAGGCCAGGGCAGGGCAGGGCCACGCCAGGGCAGGGCCAAGGCCAGGGCAGGGGCCAACGCCAGGGCAGGGCCAAGGCCAGGGCAGGGCCAGGGCCAGGCAGGGCCAGGCAGGGCCAGCTGGCCAGGGCAGGGCCAGGTCAGGCAGGGCCAAGGCCAGGCAGGGCTGGCTGCCAGGGCAGGGCCAAGGCCAGGGCAGGGCCACGCCAGGGCAGGGCCAAGGCCAGGGCAGGGCCACACGTCAGGGCAGGGCCACCGCCAGGGCAGGGCCAAGGCCAGGGCAGGGCCAATGCCAGGGCAGGGCCAAGGCCAGGGCAGGGCCATGCCAGGGCAGGGCCAAGGCCAGGCAGGGCCAATGCCAGGGCAGGGCCAAGGCCAGGCAGGGCCAACGCCAGGGCAGGGCCAAGGCCAGGGCAGGGCCAAGGCCAGGGCAGGGGCCAGGCAGGGCCAAGGCCAGGGCAGGGCCAATGCCAGGGCAGGGCCAAGGCCAGGGCAGGGCCAAGTCGCCAGGGCAGGGCCACCGCCAGGGCAGGGCCACGCCAGGGCAGGGCCACCGCCAGGGCAGGGCCAAAGGCCAGGGCAGGGCCAGGGGCAGGGCCAGGGCCAGGGGCAGGGCTGGTCAGGGCGGGGCCAGGGGCAGGGCCAGGGCAGGCAGGGCCACCTGGCCAGGGCAGGGCCACCGCCAGGGCAGGGCCAAGGCCAGGGCAGGGCCAAGGCCAGGTCAGGCAGCCAGGCAGGGCCAGGCAGGGCCAATGCCAGGGCAGGGCCACGCCAGGGCAGGGCCACCGCCAGGGCAGGGCCAGCTGCCAGGGCAGGGCCAATGCCAGGGCAGGGCCAACCGGCCAGGCAGGGCCAGGCCAGGGCAGGGCCACCGCCAGGCAGGGCCAGCCAGGGCAGGGGCCAGGGCAGGGCCACGCCAGGCAGGGCCAAGGGCCAGGGCAGGGCCAAATGCCAGGGCAGGGCCAAGGCCAGGGCAGGGCCAAAGGCCAGGCAGGGCCAAGGCCAGGGCAGGGTCCAGGCAGGGCCAATGGCCAGGGCAGGGCCTGGCCAGGGCAGGGCCAAGTCCAGGCAGGGCCAATGCCAGGGCAGGGCCAAGGCCAGGGCAGGGCTGGGCTGCCAGGGGCAGGGCCATGCCAGGCAGGGCCGTCAGGGCAGGGCCAAGGCCAGGGCAGGGCCCAGGTAGGGCCATGGCCAGGGCAGGGCCATAGGCCAGGGCCAGGTCCAGGCCAAGGCCAGGCAGGGCCACGCCAGGGCAGGGCCAAGGCCAGGCAGGGCCAAGGCCAGGGCAGGGCCAACGTCAGGCAGGGGCCAGGGCAGGGCAGGGCCAGGGCAGGGCCACCGCCAGGCAGGGCCAAGGCCAGGGCAGGGCCACAGGCCAGGGCAGGGCCAAGGCTCAGGCAGGGCCAGGCCAGGGCCAGGGCAGGGCCAGGGCCAGGGCAGGGCCATAGCCAGGGGCAGGGCCAAAGGCCAGGGCAGGGCCAAGGCCAGGGCAGGGCCACGCCAGGCAGGGCTGGCTGGCAGGGGCAGGGCCAGGCCAGGGCAGGGCTCGGCGGCCAGGGCAGGCCACCGCCAGGGCAGGGCCAAGGCCAGGGCAGGGCCACCGCCAGGGCAGGGCAGGGCCAGGCCAGGGCAGGGCCATGGCCAGGGCAGGGGGCCAGGCAGGGCCAGGCCAGGCCAGGGCAGGGCCATGGCCAGGGCAGGGCCAGGGCCAGGGCAGGGGCCCAGGCCAGGCAGGGCCAATGCCAGGGCAGGGCCAAGGCCAGGGCAGGGCCAGGGCAGGGCCATGCCAGGGCAGGGGCCAGCTCAGGGCAGGGCCAGGCAGGGCCAGGCCAGGCAGGGGCCGGCTCAGGCAGGGCCAAGGCCAGGGCAGGGGGCCAAGGGCCAGGGCAGGGCCAAGGCCAGGGCAGGGCCATGGCCAGGGCAGGGCCATGCCAGGGCAGGGCCAAGGCCAGGGCAGGGCCAGGCCAGGCCGCAGGGCCAAGGCCAGGGCAGGGCCAACGGCAGGGCAGGGCCAATGCCAGGGCAGGGGGCCAATGCCAGGGCAGGGCCAGGCCAGGGCAGGGCCAAGGCCAGGGCAGGGCCAATGCCAGGGCAGGGCCAAGGCCAGGGCAGGGCCAGGGCAGGGCCAAGGCCAGGCAGGGCCAGGGCCAGGGCAGGGCCAGCCAGGGCAGGGCCGGGTTAGGGGCAGGGGTTAAGGTTAGGGTAGAAGGTTAGGGTAGGGGTTAAGGTTAGGGTAGGGGTTAAGGTTAGGGTAGGGGTTAAGGTTAGGGTAGGGGTTAAGGTTAGGGTAGGGGTTAAGGTTAGGGTTAAGGTTAGGGGTTAAGGTTAGGGTAGGGGGTTAGGGTAGGGGTTAAGGTTAGGGTAGGGGGGTTAAGGTTAGGGTAGGGGTTAAGGTTAGGGTAGGGTTAATGTTAGGGTAGGGGTTAAGGTTAGGGTAGGGGTTAAAGGTTAGGGGGTAGGGGTTAATGTTAGGGTAGGGGTTAAGGTTAGGGTAGGGGTTAAGGTTAGGGTAGGGGGGTTAGGGTAGGGGTTAAGGTTAGGCAGTTATGGTAGGGGTTAAGGTTAGGGTAGGGGTTAATGTTAGGGTAGGGGTTAGGGTAGGGGTTAGGGTAGGGGTTAAGGTTAGGGTAGGAGGGTTAGGGTTAGGGTAGGGGTTAAGGTTAATGTTAGGGTAGGGGTTAAGGTTAATGTTAGGGTAGGGGTTATGGTTAAGGTTAGGGTAGGGGTTAAGGTTAGGGTAGGGTTAAGGTTAGGGTAGGGGTTAAGGTTAGGGTTCAGGGGTTATGGTTTAGGGTTAAGGTTAGGGGTTAATGTTAGGGTAGGGGTTAAGGTTAGGGTAGGGTTAGGTTAGGGTTAAGGTTAGGGTAGCAGTTAAGGTTAGGTAGGGGTTAAGGTTAAGGTTAGGTTAAGGTAGGGGTTAGGTTAGGGGGTCACAGTTATGGTTAGGGTAGGTTAGGGGTTTATGGTTAGGGTAGGGGTTAGGTTAGGTCACAGTTATGCTTAGGGTAGGGGTTAATGGTTAGGTTTAGGGTCACAGTTATGGTTAGGGTAGGCAGTTAAGGTTAGGTTCACAGTTATGGCTAAGGTTAGGGTCACAGTTAAGGTTAGGGGTTAAGGTTAAGATTAGGGTGGGGGTTAAGGTCACAGTTATGGTTAGGGGTGTCCCAAGGATTCCAGATTGCACTGACCATTTAGATGATATTTATCTGTAAATAGCCCATCCAGTCTACCTCATCCCCATATTGTTTTTATTTACCTTTCTGCTCTTTTGCACACCAGTATTTCTACTTGCACATCATCATCTGCTCATTTATCACTCCAGTGTTAATTTGCTAAATTGTAATTACTTCACTACTATGGCCTATTTACTACCTACCTCCTCACACAATGTTATTTTTTTCTATTGTGTTATTGACTGTACGCTTGTTTACTCCATGTGTAACTCTGTGTTTTTTTACCTTTATTTTACTAGGCAAGTCAGTTAAGAACAAATTCTTATTTTCAATGAAGGCCTAGGGATAGTGGGTTAACTGCCTGTTCAGGGGCAGAACGACAGATTTTGTACCTTGTCAGCTTGGGGATTTGAACTTGCAACCTTTCGTTTACTAGTCCAACGCTCTAACCACTAGGCTACACTGTTGTTTGTGTATGTTTTGCTTTATCTTGGCCAGGTCGCAGTTGTAAATGAGAACTTGTTCTCAACTAACGTACCTGGTCAAATAAAGGTGAAATAACTAACCTACCTGGTTAAATAAAGGTGAAATAACTAACCTCCCTGGTTAAATAAAGGTGAAATAACTAACCTCCCTGGTTAAATAAAGGTGAAATAAACATAAAATAAAAAGATGCTTTCTCTTCAAACCCTGGTCAGTTCTGTTACTTGCCCTTGCCTCATTTCAACACTATAGTAACAGTAAAATAAGTGACTGTTACATTTCTAATCACTCCACATGCATTAGTTGATCTCCCTGTAAAGTTAGAGATCAATCACTCTCAGCTTGCACTGATTATGAATCACTGTGCACCTTTCAATGTAGAGAACACACTGATGCATGATGGTTTCACTAGTAGGCCTCCCCTAGATCCAGAGGGGGTCAGTGTTGATCAGGATGAAACACTGGACTGGACTGAACAAGGCTGCATTCTGATTTGCCACCCTTTGAAGGGACAATCCCCCACTTGCTTTGGTAAAATGCTGAGGGATGGGGCTTAAGAAATATAGAAAGAGAAATTGGCGTGCTCAGCTCATTTCATGTTTGTAGACAAAAGGTCTCGGGAGCCGGGTTCATAAATTATTTACATTCATTATTTACATACATTATTTACATACAGTTCTATGAAATAAATCTGTTTTTCTGACCTCTGCTGCAAAAATATACATTAAAACGTATATAGAATAGTTCAGGTTTTTACTTTCTTCATGCTTAAGAAATATTTTTATTTTATTTAACCTTTATTTAACTAGGCAAGTCAGGTAAGAACAAATTCTTATTTACAATGACAGCCTACACCAGCCAAACCCTAATGACGCTGGGCCAATTGTGCACCGCCCTACGGGACTCCCAATCACTGCCGGTTGTGATACGGCCTGGAATCGAACCAGGGTCTGTCGTGACGCCTCTAGCACTGAGATGCAGTGACTTAGACCGCTGCGCCACTCAGGAGCAAAACCCACTCTCAAATTCATAGCTAGAGCTATGAATGCAAAGACTGACCGTCCATGTTTTAAAGCTATATAGTGTTTGTTTACAAAACTTTACATTGACTTTGTTTACAAACAATGGACTGAAACTATATTTTGTGTTCTGATAGACTACGACAGTTGAACTAAGCTCATGAGTCATTTATAAGTTATATTCTTCAACAATCAATGAGTACATATTATTAATATATGAATCCAAAGCAGATTGTGCACACTTCCCATCATGCGTTTAACATTGGTGAAAACTCCCTACCCCCTAAAAACTCCCTCCAATCCAATGTCTGGCAGTGTGCAAGTGCACACTTTAAGAGAAAGGTTTATAATTATATAGTATGGACCCAACACTGTCTGATGTACGGTATGAACCCAACACTGTCTAATGTATAGTATGAACCCAACACTGTCTAATGCATAGTATGAACCCAACACTGTCTGATGTACGGTATGGACCCAACACTGTCTGATGTACGGTATGGACCCAACACTGTGAAAAGTGTTGATGAGTCTCAGATCAGGCTAATAACAGGGCTGGATTACCGAACAGGCATGCAGGGCACGTGCCCACGGGTCCCCGACCTCCAGGGGGCTCCAAACCCCCCAGAATGAAGTGTTTTTTGGGAGGTTGGGGGGGCCCCTGGAGATAGGGGCCCTAAATGCGTTCGTCCGGCCCTGAATACGACACCAACAATGGCAGGTCACATCATCAGCTTCACATACAAAGATCGCACCTTCTACATCTTTCCACCAAAACAATATTTCCAATTACTAGGGCTGTCAAATGAAGAAAAATAGATAATAATAGGGAATCACAGGATGTCCTGTCCAAATTTGCTCAAAGTGAACTGTAATTTAAGATTTTTTCATACAACAAAAACATTGCAAGAATATTAACGTCTTCCTTTTGTCTAAAGTAACAGTTAGCGAAATTAGGTAAATTGAGAAAGCACACTTTTTTCAACCTCAATGTCAACTTGTTTTCACATCGCATTGTAGATTTCAGCTGTATATAACTCATATATATCATGTATTTTGGATGTTTTCAGTGTATTTTCAATGCTTTCAGAAGATGCAATTAATCACAATAACAAAAATGATCAACTAAAATTACAAAATGTTCTCTCAAGTTAACAGATTAACTCTGACAGACCTACTATTTACGTTTAACTCCTCGGTGAATCAAGTCAAAATGACATTAGTCCAGAGTCATTTCAATATAAAAAGTGTGTGGAACCAGTTGTAATGTAATTAATTTGGCAAATCTTAACAGATATTCTATCATCTATTTTTTTTTTCATTTGTCAGATGACCTAACTCCTCGTATCTTTAGTTGAGTTACTTCAGTGAACAGCAACTTCCTGTTGTGAAGTAATAAAAGACCCTCATACGAAAAAGCAGAATTCTGCGGCTGCTGATTAACAGTGAATCAGAAGGTGGGTAGACAGCGTTTCAAGCAGCACAAGTCGACGTTCAGCCAAGAACCACACAGGTACTTGTCAGAAGATGATGAATATATGTTTTGCGTTCTGGTGAAGTCCATTAGGACTGAAACATAAATGTGTTTTTTTTTTCAACAAAGGGAGTCAATGAAAGAGCACCTCTGTATAAAGAGCACTACTATATAAAGAGCCCCTCTATATAAAGAGCACCTCTGTATAAAGAGCACTACTATAAAGAGCCCCTCTATATAAAGAGCCCCTCTGTATAAAGAACACCTCTATATAAAGAGCCCCTCTATATAAAGAACCCCTCTATATAAAGAGCCCCTCTGTATAAAGAACCTCTCTATATAAAGGGCCCCTCCATATGAAGATATATAAAGAGCCCTCTATATAATGAACCTCTATATAAAGGGCCCCTCTATATAAAGACCCCTCTATATAAAGAGCCCCTCTGTATAAAGAACCTCTCTATATAAAGGGCCCCTCCATATGAAGATATATAAAGAGCCCTCTATATAATGAACCTCTATATAAAGGGCCCCTCTATATAAAGAGCCCCTCTGTATAAAGAACCTCTCTATATAAAGAGCCCATCCATACAACGAGTCCCTCTATATAAAGATATATAAAGAGCCCCTCTATATAAAGAGCCAAATAAAATTGTATCGGTCACATACACGTGTAGATGTTATTGTGGGTGTAGCAAAATGCTTGTGTTTCTAGCTCCGACAGTGCAGTACTATCAAACAAGTAATATCTAACCATTTCAGTTAATATACTGTACCCAATACACACAAATAAAGGAATGGGATTAAGAATATATACATATATGGACGAGCAATGTCAGAGCGGCATAGTATAGAATACAGTATATACATATGAGATGAGTAATGTAAGATATGAAAACATTATTAAAGGGTTAAGTTTATTAAAGTGGCCAGTAAGTTAAGTTTATTAAAGTGGTACAGTTGAAGTCGGAAGTGTACATACACCTTAGCCAATTAAACTCAGTTTTTCACAATTCCTGACATTTAATCCTAGTAAAAAACTCCCTGTCTTAGGTCAGTTAGGATCACCACTTTATTTTAAGAATGTGAAATGTCAGAATAATAGTTGAGAGAATGAGTTATGTCACGTTCTGACCTTTATTTCCTTAGTTTTGTCTTTATTTAGTATGGTCAGGGCGTGAGTTGGGGTGGGCAGTCTATGTTTGTGTTTCTATGTTTGGTTTCTGTTTCGGCCTAGTATGGTTCTCAATCAGAGGCAGGTGTCGTTAGTTGTCTCTGATTGAGAATCATACTTAAGGTAGCCTGGGTTTCACTGTTGGTTTGTGGGTGTTTGTTTCCTGTGTCAATGCCGACTGTTTCATTTATATTCACTTTTTTACTTTGTATTCTGTCGTGTTCAGTTTATATTATTAAAACATGGACACTTACCACACTGCATTTTGGTCCGATCCCTGTTACTCCTCTTCAAACGAAGAGGAAATCTGTCTTTAAAATTTATTTTAGCTTTTATTTCTTTCATCACATTCCCAGTGGGACATAAATAAACATCCACTCAATTAGTCTTTTGTAGCATTGCCTTTAAATTGTTTAACTTGGGTTAACCGTTTCGGGTAGCCTTCCACAAACTTCCCACAATAAGTTGGGTGAATTTTGGCCCATTCCTCCTGACAGAGCTGGTGAAACTGAGTAAGGTTTGTAGGTCTCCTTGCTCGCACAAGCTTTTTCAGTTCTGCCCACAAATGTTATATAGGATTGAGGTCAGAGCTTTGTGATGGCCACTCCAATACCTTGATTTTGTTGTCCTTAAGCTATTTTGCCACAACTTTGGAACTATGCTTGGGGTCATTGTCGATTTGGAAGACCCATTTGCGACAAAGCTTTAACTTCCGGACTGATGTCTTGAGATGTTGCTTCAATATATCCAGATAATGTTCCTGCCTCATGGTTCCAAAACACCCCCACAACATGATGATGCCACCTCCGTGCTTCACGGTTGGGATGGTGTTCTTCGGCTTGCAAGTCTCCACCCTTTTCCTCCAAACATAACGATGGTCATTATGGCCAAACAGTTATATTTTTGTTTCATCAGACCAGAGGACATTTCTCCAAAAAGTATGATATTTGTCCCCATGTGCAGTTGCAAACCGTTTTTGATGGCGGTTTTGGAGCAATGGATTCTTCCTTGCTGAGCGGCCTTTCAGGTTATGTCGATATAGGACTCGTTTTACTGTGGATATAGATCATTTTGTGCCTGTTTCTTCCAGCATCTTCACAAGGTCCTTTGATGTTGTTCTGGGATTTATTTGCATTTTTCGCACCAATGTATGTTCATCTCTCGGAGACAGAACGCATCCCTTTCCTGAGCGGTATGACGGCTGTGTGGTCCCATGGTGTTTATACTTGCGTACTATGGTTTGTACAGATGAACGTGGTACCTTCAGGCGTTTGGAAATTGCTCCCAAGGATGAACCAGACTTGTGGAGGGCTACAATTTTCTATCTGAGGTCTTGGCTGATTTCTTTGGATTTTCCCATGATGTCAAGCAAAGAGGCATTGAGTTTGAAGGTAGGCCTTGAAATTTGTCCACAGGTACACCTCCAATTGACTCAATTGATGTAAATTAGCCTATCAGAAGCTTCTAAAGCCAAGACATAATTTTCTGGAATTTTCCAAGCTGTTTAAAGGCACAGTCAACTTAGTGTATGTAAACTTCTGACCCACTGGAATTGTGACACAGTGAATTATAAGTGAAATAATCTGTCTGTAAACAATTGTTGGAAAAATGTATTGTAGTAGATGTAGAAGTAGATGTCCTAACCGACTTGCCAAAACCATATTTTGTTGACAAGAAATTTGTGGAGTGGTTGTAAAACAGGTTTTAATGACTCCAACCTAAGTGTATGTAAACTTCCAACTTCAACTGTACTTCTTGATTTGCGACTCCACTTTGTCTCTATGCTGATGTTTTGCATGTTTGATTGTCTTACAGAGGGAATAACGACACTGTTTGTATTTGACCATATTCCCAGTCACCTTTCCATGGTTAAATGTGTTGGTTTGCGATTTCAGTTTTGCACGAATGCTGACATCTATCCACGGTTTCTGGTTTGGGTAGGTTTTAATAGTCACAGTGGGTCCAACATCTCCTATACACTTCCTGATAAACTCAGTCACCATATCAGTGTTTTTTTTTTCAATCTTGAAGCGTGGACTCCGATTGGTCAGACCGGCATTGAATAGTCATTAGCACGGGTACTTCCTTTTTGAGTTTCTGCCTATAGGAAGGGTGGAGCAAAATGGAGTCGATTTGCCCGAAAGGAGTGCGGGGAAGGCCTTGTAGGCATCCAGGAAGTTGGAGTAGCAGTGGTTGAGTGTTTTAGCAGCGTGAGTGGTTGAGTGTTTTAGCAGCGTGAGTACTACAGTCAATGTGTCGACAGAACTTCAGTAGCGTTTTCCTCAAATTTGCTTTATTAAAATCCCGAGCTACAATAAATGCCACCTCAGGATATGTGGTTTCCAGTTTGCATAAAGTCCAGTGAAGTTCTTTGAGGACCGTCGTGGAATCGGCTTGAGGGAGAATATACACGGCTGTGACTATAAACGACGAGAATTCTCTTGGGAGGTAATAACGTTGGCATTTGATTGTGAGGTATTCTAGGTCGGGTGAACAAAAGGACTCGACTTCCTGTATGTTATCACAATCACAGTTAATCATGAAACATACATCCCCTCCCTTCTCCTTCCAGGAGAGACATTTATTGCAGAGGAGAATGGGAGAAACTCCCCAAATACTGGTGTGCCAAGCTTGTAGCGTCATACCCAATTGCTGCCAAAGGTGATTCAACAAAGTACTGAGTAAATGGTCTGACTACTTATGTGAATGTGATATTTCTGTTTTTCATTTTGTATACATTTGCAAACATGTCTAAAAACCTCTTTGTTTTGTCATTATGGGGTATTGTGTGTAGACTGATGAGGGGGAAAAACTATTTAATCAATTGTAGAATAATGCTGTAACCTAACAAAATGTGAAAACAATTCAAGGGGTCTGAATACTTTCACTGTAGATATTTGATTAATTTTAGGACCTTAGGTATATAAGAAGATACACAGGCAAAATATTGGAAACACCTACTCATTCCAGGGTTTTACTTTATTTTTTACTATTTTCTACATTGTAGAATAATAGTGAAGACATCAAAACGATGAAATAACATAATGTAGTAAGCAAAAAATTGTTAAACAAATCGGCAAAGCTGCCTGGTTGACAGCTTTGCACACTCTTGGCATTCTCTCAACCAGCTTCAGTTAATAGGTTGCCTTCTGAAAGTACATTTGTGGAATTTCATTCCTTCTGAATGCGTTTGACCCGTTCGTATTGTGATAAGGTAGGGGTGGTATACAGAAGATAGCCCTATTTGGTAAAAGACCAAGTCCATAGTATGGCAAGAACAGCTCAAATAAGCAAAGAGAAACTACAGTCCATCATTACTTTAAGACTTGAAGGTCAGTCAATACGGAACATTTCAATAACTTTGAAAGTTTCTTCAAGTGCAGTCTCAACAAACATCAAGTGCTATGATGAAACTGGCTCTCATGAGGACCACCACAGGAAAGGAAGCCCCAGAGTTACCTCTGCTGCAGAGGACAAGTTCATTAGAGTTAACTGCACCTCAGATTGCAGCCCAAATAAATGCTTCATAGAGTTCAAGTAACGGACACATCTCAACATCAACTGTTCAGAGGAGACTGCGTTGAATCAAGCCTTCATGGTCAAATCGCTGCAAAGAAACCACGACTAAAGGACACCAATAAGATGAAGATACTTGCTTGGGCCAAGAAACACGAGGAATGGACATTAGACTGGTGGAAATCTGCCCTTTGGTCTGATGAGTCCGAATTTGAGATTTTTAGTTCCAATCCCCGTGTCTTTGTGAGATGCAGAGTGGGTGAGTGGATGATATCCGCATGTGTGGTTCCCACCGTGAAGCATGGAGGAAGAGGTTTATTGGTGTGTGGGTGGTTTGCTGGTGACACTGTCTGATTTATTTCGAATTCAAGGCCCACTCATTCAGGCACACTTAACCAGCATGGCTACCACAGCATTCTGCAGTGATACACCATCCCATCTGGTTAGCGCTTAGTGAGATTATCATTTTCAACAGGACAATAATCCAAAACATACCTCCAGGGCTATTTGACCAAGAAGGAGAGTGATGGAGGGCTGCATCAGATGACCTGGCCTCCACAATCACCCAACCTCAACCCAACTGAGATGGTTTGGGATGAGTTGGACCGCAGAGTGAAGGAAAAGCAGCCAACAATTGCTCAGCATATGTGGGAACTGCTTCAAGACTGTTGGAAAAGCATTCCACATTAAGCTGATTGAGAGAAGGCAAAGGCAAAGTGTCACACCCTGACCTTAGAGAGATGTTTTCTTTCTCTATTTGGTTTGGTCAGGGTGTGATGTGGGGTGGGCATTCTATGTTTTGTGTTCTATGTTTCTTTATTTCTATGTTTTGGCCCGGTATGGTTCTCAATCAGGGACAGCTGTCGATCGTTGTCTCTGATTGGGAATCATACTTAGGAAGCCCTTTTTCCCTCCTTCAGTGTGAGTAGTTGACTTTGTTAGTGGCCTGTTTAGCCCAGTTCAACTTCACTGTCGTTTCTATGTTTATTGTGTTTGTTGGCGACATCATTATAATAAACGTTTGCACGCTCACCATGCTGCCCTTTGGTCTACTTCTTTCCACGGCCGTGACACAAAGGGTGGCTACTTTGAAGGACCTCAAATATAAAATATATTTTGATTTGTTTAACACTTGGTGTACTTGGTGTTGGTGTACTTGGTGTTATTTCATAGTTTTGACGTCTTCACTATTATTCTACAATGTAGAAAATACCAAAAATAAAGAAAATCCTTTGAATGAGTAGGTGTGTCCAATTATATATATATAAATATATATTTGATAAAATATTGAATTTGACTTTTACTACGATAGTCCATAGAAACGGATTGAATAAGGCATTTATAAATGGCAAATGACAGTCAAATAATAAATCATAAGGAAAAAGATTTTGAAGTCTCTGTCCTATATCTAGGAGATATAAGAAAGTTGTTATATATAAGTTGTTTGTATGGGTTACCTTCAGAGGAGTCCTGTGACACCTGTGGGAGTGCTGGAGCAAAACAGAGAACACCATCGTGTTTGTGAGAGTCTAGGCCAAACTATTCGGACAGACGTTTTCATGAGAAGACCGACATTTCGGGGAAATCTCATGGTCTGACAAAACGGCAGACATAGGCGATTGCTTTGGATTGAGATGCAGCTAATAAACTGAATAAACTAAATCTCCAGCTTTGATGGGGATTTTTTTGTTTTTTTATTCTCTCACACCGAGTGCGTCAATAAACTCTACTCTCATGGAACACATCATCATGTTTTACCTGCTGAATGACAAAAAAGATTTGTGTTGTCTGAGTGAGTCAGTGTGGGACTGAGTGAGGAGACTAGAACAAATGTCCTCTTTCTGCAATGTTCCCTTCCCTTTATTTGAGGCACATTGGGTGAAATAACATTGTGTTCTTCTCTGAAATCAGCACCAGTCTAAAGCCATATTTTTGGTCCTATTACCATCACAACACCGTTTTTGCCGTCACATAATTAAAGCCTATGATTCATGTAGGTCCATAAAACCTACTGCCCAGACACAGGCACGTGCGCACGCACACGCTGTATGTTCCTCAATGGTAAATAGACACAGAGCAACAGTAGGCAAACGTAAGCAGTTTCTCTAACACTAAGTTCTACGTGGAGCAGTGTTGACACACACTAAAGCCATGTGTTTTACTATTCAACGACTGAACAGCAACACCAAACAGCACCAATGGGTAAAAAAACATAAGCAAACCATAAATGAATGTCATTGGTGCACTCCTCTTTTCTTGTAGAATTGCTGATTTATTTATCCATAGTGGACCATATGTTTTTATTTGTAGTATTGACAGTTTCACAGAGACCACTGTGGGTGTCTTTCACAGAGACCACTGTGGGTGTCTTTCACAGAGACCACTGTGGGTGTCTTTCACAGAGACCACTGTGGGTGTCTTTCACAGAGACCACTGTGGGTGTCTTTCACAGAGACCACTGTGGGTGTCTTTCACAGAGACCACTGTGGGTGTCTTTCACAGAGACCACTGTGGGTGTCTTTCACAGAGACCACTGTGGGTGTCTTTCACAGAGACCACTGTGGGTGTCTTTCACAGAGACCACTGTGGATGTCTTTCACAGAGACCACTGTGGGTGTCTTTCACAGAGACCACTGTGGGTGTCTTTCACAGAGACCACTGTGGGTGTCTTTCACAGAGACCACTCTGGGAGTCTTTCACAGAGACCACTCTGGGAGTCTTTCACAGAGACCACTCTGGGAGTCTTTCACAGAGACCACTGTGGGTGTCTTTCACAGAGACCACTGTGGGAATGTTTCACAGAGACCACTCTGGGAGTCTTTCATTACTGAGGAATGCACTGAGGATGACATCATCACAGTAACCACCAGGTTGCCAGCCAAATTTTGTCTCCTGAAAGTTGATATAAGGATGACAGAGAGCTGATAAATGGATGACAGAGTGGTGATAGATGGATGACAGAGAGCTGATAGATGGATGAGAGAGTGGTGATAGATGGATGACAGAGAGCTGATAGATGGATGACAGAGTGGTGATAGATGGATGACAGAGAGGTGATAGATGGATGACAGTGGTGATACAAGGATGACAGAGAGCTGATAGATGGATGACAGAGAGCTGATAGATGGATGACAGAGAGGGAGCGGTTGGAGAGGACAGTGTGTTGTGACAGGAGTGGAGATCTTGGTCCAGGCTGGATTTACACGTATGGATTTAGTGTTCAACTCATGAGGCAGGAACATCAGTCCCTTGACCATTCAACTTACTATTTCTGTGTGAATATTTTGCCATTAATAAGGACAAACAAAAACAAATCTGAACAGAGCCTTAGGGATGGAACACAGCAGGAAGCATGGTCTACAAAAAATAATATCTGCAGATTCCTATGTGTGGATGACTCAGGTCTCCACCAGTGCTGTTAGCAAGGTTAACTAATTTATCATTAATGCAGATGAGCAGTGTAAAAAATACATTATTCAAAGTAGGGAGAACTGGACAGTGTTACTGCATGGAAACAAATGAAACAAGATACTGCACTAAGAAGTGCATCTGAGAATTAATTTGCCTAAAACGACGGACAAACCCTTATTTAGAGGGAAAAATCACACAAGAAACAGATGTTGGAAAGAGGTAGAAACATTCTCGCTGGATAATGGACCTGGCCTATCATATTCCTGAATCCTCGTCACTCCCCGACATAAGACCGGGAAGAGTGAACATTATTTTTTTATTTTACTAGGCAAGTCAGTTAAGAACAAATTCTTATTTTCAATGACAGCTTAGGAACAGTGGGTTAACTGAACAACAGATTTGTACCTTGTCAGCTCAGGGATATGAACTTGCAACCTTTCGGTTACTAGTCCAACACTCTAACCACTAGGCTACCCTGCCGCAAGTGAACATGAGTGCCAACAGCAAAGACCAGCAGTGTCGTTTATTCCTTAGTTTACACAAAACCTCTGAATCTCAGGAACACATTCTCTACGGGAGTGGACCTTATCTGCAGTAATACCAGTAAGTGGTGAGGTTACACAGCTGGGGCCCAATCACGGTTAAGCCCCTAAAACAGATTGCTTTCATTAAACATCTATGAAATATCTTGTCAAACAGCCTCTGCATCGCCGTGTTGCTGAGACTTGCCAGAATAGCTACCAAAAGCTGATTTCAGGGGCCTGGCTCCACATACTCAGTCTAATGGCATCCTTTAACAGCTCTATGGTGGGACGTTATCCAGATATAGGAGAAAGACCACCGTGATCACCTCTGATGTAGGCTTCAGTATTTGATTGGCCTATCAGCCTATAAATGGAAACATTATTAGCTCTCCGACAATGATTGCAGCTCTCGCTTCATTGAAAACAAGCACAACATCAGCATCACTAAATAAGAGTATCATTGGGATTCAACAGGAGATCTCACACCTCCTCGTTAATTATTTACCTGCTGGTACACGGTCTCTAAAAATGGAATGAAATTGGGCATTCAGCGACACAGCTTTAGTCTGATTCCGTCTTTATAATATCCATTTAGCCGATGTGGTGTGAACCTGCTCTCTTGGGGAGACTGTCTATTTACACACTTCAGTCTAAACCGAGCCTGAGCCCAAGGTAACGTGATGCTGGAGACACCTGCTATTACCACCTTGTATCAACACCAGCCAACTCCCTGTCCTGGGAACGGCTCAGCTGTCGGAATCACTCCCAGAGTAGAAATCACTCCAAGATTAAATAATTATACTGGGGTGGCGGGGTAGCCTAGTGGTTACAGCGTTGGACTAGTAACCGAGAGGTTGCAAGCTCAAATCCCCGAGCTGACAAGGTACAAAATCTGTTGTTCTGCCCCTGAACAGGCAGTTAGCCCACTGTTCCTAGGCTGTCATTGAAAATAAGAATTTGTTCTTAACTGACTTGCCCAGTAAAATAAAGGGGAAAAAAATACTGTAAAAGAATCCTCAGAGGACAATAAAGAAGTGACTAGAATATGAAGAGAAAATTAGTGTATCTTTGAAATTGTGACATTTCAAGGGACATTACTGGGACACACGTAATAGACTGTTTGATTATGAGTGTATTATTACTAGTGCTTCTATTCTAGTATTATTTAATGATGAATATGCCATTCAAGCCATATGTATCTCTCACCATTACCGGTTGTCAAGCACAGCAAAACAGATATTAATTGTGTGAGGGTGTGTGAGTTCAGTTGGTGTCGTTGAACTGTCTCATTAGTCTTTGATAGTCTACAGGAGACTTGGTGTCAGACATTTTGCTTTGGCACCCAAAACACTGACGGGGCTATTGTATAATCTCCTCACTAACATTTACTAACATTGAGGACTGTACATAGTACAGTAGATAGCTACTACAACTAATCTCATCTTTCTCAGCATAGCTCATAACCTGGATATAAACAGCAGGGCAAATAATCCAAGATGACCCACAGCACAGGAGGAAAAATAATGTAGTCAAACTTCCAAAAAGCAGAGAGTGCAGAGCTACAGGCTGGGCAGCGAGTCCCCTACCATCCCCTACAGCTGGCCGACAGCCATGTAAACAGATGGTGAACATTACTCTCCTCAAAGACCATGAGTCAGAGGATCTGATAAAACCTAATGATTAGCTCAGAGCAGAGAAATGCAAAACATTGGACGACAGTCATATTTCATCTGTGTGATCTGTCTGTCACTGGTCTCTATTGTGGCTACAGGTCTATGGCCCTGGCCAACAATCCTGCTGGTTAGTGTCCAGGCCTACAGGTTCTAGTTAAGCACTGGGCTTGGTGCTTTGATCTGGGTATTAGAATGAGACAATCTGGCAACAGGTGGGGTAGATTAGCTGGATTGGATCTATTTACTATATAGCAGACCAGGGAACTCCCAGAAAATCTCTTCTCATTGTCCTGGGTTACCTGGGGTTACCTAGGGTTATTGGCTGATGCCTCAATGAGACTGATAAGAGGTTGACACACAGAAGTCAGCCAAAGTGTGTGTGTGTGTGCATGCACACTTTTCTCAGTATTTAAAAGACTGTCTAGTTTGCCGATAGATTCAAATAGATTCGTACAACTGCAAAAAAAATGATATATTACCGTTGAAGAACAATAAATTATTTATTAAATACAAATACCATATCACATTAGTTCAACCTAAATGTACACATACACAATGACCACCGTAAAAAATAAAGAAAACATCAATGCCGATACAGTAGATAATTTTGAACAACAGGGAATGGAGCTAGATTACTTACACCATACTGTGTGACTGACATGCATCATGGGAAATGTGTCACCTCCAGATCGTATTCTTGGTCAGTAGTACAGGTCTCTCCAGTTACCAGATAAAACACTTATGTTTCTGATAATATATACAATAATCATAACACTGGCTTGCAGCAGCAGACCCACGCACTGATAAAGTGGAACAATGCAGAAAGAAGCCGTGACTCTACAACAAGGGTCTTCAACCATTTCTTGCCCAGGGACCCCCTCCCAGGAAACAGGCGACCAATGGAACCCCCTCCCAGGAAAACCGGCGACCCAGGGACCCCTTCCTATGATTTATTTGGGCTGCAATTTCTGAGGCTGGTAACTCAAATGAATTTATCCCCTGCAGCAGAGGTACCTCTGGGTCTTCCTTTCCTGTGGCAGTCCTCACGAGAGCTAGTTTCATCATAGCGCTTGATGGCTTGTGCAACTGCACTTGAAGAAACTTTCAAAGTTTTTGAAATGTTCCATATTGACTGACTTTCATGTCTTAAAGTAATGATGGACTGTCATTTCTCCTTGCTTATTTGAGCTGTTCTTGCCATGATATGGACTTGGTCTTTTACCAAATAGGGCTATCTTCTGTATACCACCCCAACCTTGTCACAACACAACTGATTGGCTCAAACGTATTAAGAAGGAAATAACTTTTAAGAAGGTACAACTGTCAATTGAAATGCATTCCAGGTGACTACCTCATGAAGCTGGTTGAGAGAATGCCAAGAGCGTGCAAAGCTGTCAACAAGGCAAAGAGTGGTTACTTTGAAGCATTTCAAATATAAAATATATTTTCAGTTGTTTAAAACTTTTGGGTTTTTTTGGTTACTACATGATGTCTTCTTTATTCTACCATGTAGGAAACAGTAAAAATAAAGAAAAACTGTATCCAAACTTTTGAATGGTACTGTACATTAGCAACAAAATATATCACGTCTTATCATCGGGTGAAGTAAGAAGTTGTAACGGCTTTCTTCACGTGAAGGAGAGTCGGACCAAAATGCGGCGTGGCTATTGAGATTCATGTTTAATAAAACAAAGGAAACACGAATCAATACAAAAACAACAAACGTAACACGAAAACCGAAACAGCCTAAACAAGGACAGGGACAGGGACAGGGACAGGGACAGGGACAGGGACAGGGACAGGGACAGGGACAGGGACAGGGACAGGGACAGGGACAGGGACAGGGACAGGGACAGGGACAGGGAACAATCACCCACCAAACACTCAAAGAATATGGCTGCCGAAATATGGTTCCCAATCAGAGACAACGATAAACACCTGCCTCTGATTGAGAACCACTTCAGACAGCCATAGACTATGCTAGAAAACCCCACTAAGCCACAATCCCAATACCTATGAAAAACCCCAAGACAAAACACACCACATACCAAAACCCATGTCACACCCTGGCCTGACCAAATAAAGAAAGAAAACACAAAATACTAAGACCAGGGAGTGACAGAAGTAATAAACATTTTAAAATGAATACATTTGGTAGATAGTTTCATTATTTTGACCTTCCCACATTATAATTAGAAGGGGAAGTGTAAACTCTAGCCTATTAGTTAGAGAGGTATCTCCAAACACATGTTTGCTAAGAGCAGCTGTTTAGCTGGTTAAACAAGGGTTAGCCATGTGATGGCAAAACATTTATGTCCAAGTCAAGAAAACTTAGCAGCAGCCAGCAACACTGGTTGTCTGTGTATTCATTGTGTTATTATGTTCTGTTTTGTTTCTATCTGCAATGCTGGGAAGTGAGTGTCAGTGAGTAAGCATTTCACTGTTAGTCTACACCTGTCGTTTACGAAGCACATAAGACAAATACATTTTTGATTTCATTGATTTGCAGGTGCATGAGTGTAATTGGCTCTAATGAATGTAATTCGCTCAATATTAGGAGTTAAGAAATACAATTACCATCATAAGAAATAAGATATTCTCCTATTTCTACTGTAGGTATGACATTCTAATTTTATTTATTCTGTTGTTGCTAACGACATTCATTAAAATATTTTTACAAATATATAGATAATTGTATATATATTTTGCAGACCCCCAGCAGCACCTCTGTGGGCCCCTAGGGGGCCGTGGACCCCCGGTTGAATACCCCTGCTCTATAAGGTAAATAGCAAATACAGAATGGTTGAAATACATTACACTTGCAGAATTGATCCACATGACTAAAAGGTATGCAATTGAAACTGTACATCGTTTTACCATCATGGCACAGCTACAGTGTGGAACCTGCAATGCCACATTCCCTGGAGCATTAGATTGGGACTCATATCAGGCCTGCAGAGATTGTGAAATGTAAACTCAGTTTCTTTGATCAGTGGGCAGAGGCACCATTCCTTCCCACAGTGGAGATCAATATCTGTGAAAAAGAGAAGAGCTGCCCTTCAGTCCAGTGAGTGTTATTGTCCAACATGGACACAGCTGTTTCCATTGCATCTTTCTCGTCTCCTTGTCAGAAGAGATGTGTGAACCCCTGTAGACGAACTCCACCAGTCAGTCCTTCTCATGCCTGCCTCAGTGCTTCCCAGTGCACAACAGCTGTGGGCATATGAAATGTCATGTTGTTCGTGGAATCCAGGCGCAATGTCCTGTCCTGTAATGTAGGACACTGGCCTTAGCAACAGGATGTCTTTATAAAAGGGCTGGGGAGCAGCAGAGGTGAGAATAAGCGTTGGACTGGAAAATATGGTTATACACAGTGTTGACGGATCCTCCTGCCTGCTCCAGTTAACAGCCTTACCAGAGGGGGGCAGTGTGCTCTCTCACGACACAGAACCAGGTCTTAGAACGTAACAGACACAAATGGGTTTAATCTCAGACCTAGCATGTCAGACATGAAAATAAATATTTAACAAAATGAAATTGACTGCTAATATTTCTAGCAAATATTATTTCTAATAAAAAAAAATCCAGCTGTAAAATATTCTGTAAAATATTCTAAAATATCCTTTGTTAACTCTGAGAATGTACAGTAATTTCATTTGGCAAATGACAAGTTTTCAGTAGAATTAAATAATTTTGATATGTAAATATCTAAGACCATGTCTCGTAATTTTGTAGCTACGTGTCTGAAGTTGACACAATATATTCATGGTAACATTTTGCAATGCAAGGATAATACGTTATTCACATTTACAGTACATACATCAACAGTGTCCTTGTGTCCATAACAAAGAGGGTGAGTTAGTGAGTTAACACATACAGTACATCATGTTTTCCTATGAAATCAAACCTCCAAAGCACCATTGTCTGAGCAAACTCTGGCATCTGAGCAAACTCTGGCATCTGGATGGACGAAAAAGCTATCTTTCAAAAAGCATGTTGACGAATTAGTTAAGAAATGAAGAATTAAAATGGAATAGGTCATGCATTGTATAGGAATAGGTTATGCCTTTCATTAGATAGGAGAAAACAAATCATTCAGTCAACATTCATACCGGTTATAGACTATGAAGATATTGTCCATATAAATGCAGCTGCCACTGTATTGAAGCTATTGGACACACTATGGTTTATTACGGGAAATAGGTTCAGTACACATCACTGTATTCTGTATCAGAAAGTAGAAGTCTTGTAGATCAATGCATTGCACTCTTTTTGTTTATAAAGCCCTCTTGCACAAACGTCCGCCATACCTATCTTCATTGTTAACTTACAAGATACCAGACCCGGTCTCATGGATGGCTGTCTCTGGGGATCCCTTCGATCTAAAACAAAATGTGATGAATTGGTGCCTCGAAAGCAATTCAAAAGGCTGGTTGAGGACCTTTGTACTGAAGAATGTGTTTGTTTTCTATGATTGTGTTCTGCTTTTCATGTATTGATGTGAATATTGATGTGAATATTGATGTGTATATTGATGTGTATATTGATGTGTGTACAGGGCTCATCTGTACAAGAGACCTTGGTCTCAGCATGACTCCCTGTCAAAAGAAAAGGTTAAATAAATAGTCAGACAGCACAAGCAGACAGACACCTACACACACATCACTAGCTATCTAAGTAGTTGTAAAGTAACAGGTTTTAGTATAGATCTATACACTAATAAATCCTTTGAAGCATTCTAAATATTTACAGTCAGTGCATGATGAGACAATTTTAGAGTAACTTTTTTCACTTCTCTGGCTGACGTGAGGGTGCGATGCAGTCTATGTTCTCTATAAGTTTCAATATATGGGGCAGGAGGGTTGCCGAGTGAGCGTTGGGTGTTAGAGCGTTGGATTAGTAACCGAAAGGTAGCAAGTTCAAACCCCCGAGCTGACAATGTACAAATCTGTGGTTCTACCCCTGAACAGGCAGTTAACCCCCTGAACAGACAGTTAACCCACATCATTGAAAGTAAGAATTTTTTCTTAACTGACTTGCCTAGTTAAATAAAGGTAAAAAATAATTTTAAAATGTTTCACTAAAAGTGAGCTACACCATTAGCTGTGTTCATTACAGGCTGAATCACGTGTTTTAGAGGTTTCTTTTCAGTAACACCTGGACAAAATCTGCAAAAAATTGAGGACACCTACAGCGTTCATCATCACTGAGAGCACCTACCCACCTACCTACCTACCCACCCAACCACCTACCTACCTACTCACCCAACCACCTACCTACCTAACTACCTACCCACCTACCTACCTACCTACCTACCTACCTACCTACCTACCTACCTACCTACCTACCTACCTACCTACCTACCTACCTACCTACCTACCTACCTACCTACCCACCCAACTACCTACCTACCTACCTACCTACCCCTACCTACCTACCCAACTACCTACCTACCTACCTACCTACCTACCCAACTACCTACCTACCTACCTACCCACCCACCTACCCACCTACCTACCTACCTAGAACATCTGCAAGTTCCAATCTTACATTTGATCATTCTTCGACAAGAATATGTGCAAATTCTGCAAAAGATATAGGGGGGAGTGGGGTAAGTTGAGACATTTGTTTTACATTCAGCATCACACCTCAAGAGAAATGTAGTTTTCTTTCTAAAAAAAAGGTTATCTACATAGAGTTTTGAAAACATAGCTTGTCCAAAAAAAGTGGATTCCTGGCTATGGGGTAAGTTGTAAATTGAGAATAGGGACAGAGTAAATTAAGCCGCATTGGGGTAAGTGGGTGTTGGTGTCCTGTGACAGTGGGTGTTGGTGTCCTGTGACAGTGGGTGATGGTGTCCTGTGACAGGGGGTGATGGTGTCCTGTGACAGGGGGTGATGGTGTCCTGTGACAGTGGGTGATGGTGTCCTGTGACAGTGGGTGATGGTGTCCTGTGACAGGGGGTGATGGTGTCCTGTGACCGTGGGTGATGGTGTCCTGTGACAGTGGGTGATGGTGTCCTGTGACAGGGGGTGATGGTGTCCTGTGACCGTGGGTGATGGTGTCCTGTGACAGTGGGTGATGGTGTCCTGTGACAGGGGGTGATGGTGTCCTGCTGACAGTGGGTGATGGTGTCCTGTGACAGTGGGTGATGGTGTCCTGTGACAGGGGGTGATGGTGTCTGTGACCGTGGGTGATGGTGTCCTGCTGATGGTGTCCTGTGACAGTGGGTGATGGTGTCCTGTGACAGTGGGTGATGGTGTCCTGTGACAGTGGGTGATGGTGTCCTGTGACAGGGGGTGATGGTGTCCTGTGACAGTGGGTGATGGTGTCCTGTGACCGTGGGTGATGGTGTCCTGTGACAGGGGGTGATGGTGTCCTGTGACAGTGGGTGATGGTGTCCTGACAGGGGGTGACCGTGACAGTGGGTGATGGTGTCCTGTGACAGGGGGTGATGGTGTCCTGTGACAGGGGTGATGGTGTCCTGTGACAGGGGGTGATGGTGTCCTGTGACAGGGGTGATGGTGTCCTGTGGGTGATGGTGTCCTGTGACACCGTGGGTGATGGGGTGATGGTGTCCTGTGACAGTGGGTGATGGTGTGTGACAGTGGGTGATGGTGTCCTGTGACGTGGGTGATGGTGTCCTGTGACAGTGGGTGATGGTGTCCTGTGACAGTGGGTGATGGTGTCCTGTGACAGGGGGTGTGGGTGAATGTCCTGTGACAGGGGGTGATGGTGTCCTGTGATGGTGTCCTGTGACCGTGGGTGATGGTGTCCTGTGACAGTGGGTGATGGTGTCCTGTGACAGTGGGTGATGGTGTCCTGTGACAGGGGTGATGGTGTCCTGTGACCGTGGGTGATGGTGTCCTGTGACCGTGGGTGATGGTGTCCTGTGACAGTGGGTGATGGTGTCCTGTGACAGTGGGTGATGGTGTCCTGTGACCGTGGGTGATGGTGTCCTGTGACAGTGGGTGATGGTGTCCTGTGACCGTGGGTGATGGTGTCCTGTGACCGTGGGTGATGGTGTCCTGTGACAGTGGGTGATGGTGTCCTGTGACAGGGGGTGATGGTGTCCTGTGACCGTGGGTGATGGTGTCCTGTGACCGTGGGTGATGGTGTCCTGCTGATGGTGTCCTGTGACCGTGGGTGATGGTGTCCTGCTGATGGTGTCCTGTGACAGTGGGTGATGGTGTCCTGTGACAGTGGGTGATGGTGTCCTGTGACAGGGGGTGATGGTGTCCTGTGACCGTGGGTGATGGTGTCCTGTGACAGGGGGTGATGGTGTCCTGTGACAGGGGGTGATGGTGTCCTGTGACAGGGGGTGATGGTGTCCTGTGACCGTGGGGATGGTGTCCTGTGATGGTGTCCTGTGACAGGTGGGTGATGGTGTCCTGTGACCGTGGGTGATGGTGTCCTGTGACAGGGGGTGATGGTGTCCTGTGACAGTGGGTGATGGTGTCCTGTGACCGTGGGTGATGGTGTCCTGTGACCGTGGGTGATGGTGTCCTGCTGATGGTGTCCTGTGACAGTGGGTGATGGTGTCCTGTGACAGTGGGTGATGGTGTCCTGTGACAGTGGGTGATGGTGTCCTGTGACAGGGGGTGATGGTGTCCTGTGACAGTGGGTGATGGTGTCCTGTGACCGTGGGTAATGGTGTCCTGTGACAGTGGGTGTTGGTGTCCTGTGACCGTGGGTAATGATGTCCTGTGACCGTGGGTGATGGTGTCCTGTGACCGTGGGTAATGATGTCCTGTGACCGTGGGTGATGGTGTCCTGTGACCGTGGGTAATGATGTCCTGTGACCGTGGGTGATAGTGCTGGTAGGTCAAAGTTTAATTCATGGAATGGGGGTGTACATTAAGATATAGATCTATCTTTTCAATATCACTTACCCTTCCATTTGTCGACCAGTTGTCTGGGAAAGGGAGGTTGTTTCGTAGGCAGTTCTCTACATTAAAGGCTACTAAAGCCCATGAAACGGGTCTGTGAGATTCTTGATATGTTTATCAAGCTGAGACTCCATGTCATCAGATAAGACCTGGTGTGTCTCTGCTACTCTATCATAGCCTCTCTTTATCAAGCTGAGACTCCATGTCATCAGATAGGACCTGGTGTGTCTCTGCTACTCTATCATAGCCTCTCTTTATCAAGCTGAGACTCCATGTCATCAGATAAGACCTGGTGTGTCTCTGCTACTCTATCATAGCCTCTCCTTATCAAGCTGAGACTCCATGTCATCAGATAAGACCTGGTGTGTCTCTGCTACTCTATCATAGCCTCCCTTTCACACAGATACATGTTAATAGTCTTTTTTGTTAATGTACCTCTTTAGTGTCATTCAGTCTATTTGTTCATCCCTTGTTGCTGTTCAAATGGACTTCATCCCTTCTCTCACTTCCTTGGCTTCTCTCCAGAGCCTGTTTTATGTTTGTATACACAGGGCATGATGATGTCTGCTCTGTAACAATGTTGAGTTCATATGTAAGACACACTGCAGGAATACTACGCATAAAACTGACCAAATGCAATCATCATTTGAATGGGGGTATAGTGGCCATTGGCTCAATTTACCCCAAGGCAAACATTTAGTCTTTATTAGCCCCCACAGCTACAAGGATGCATTTTCATGCAGATTAAGGACCTCATATTGAAACTTATAGAGACCCCAACAGATGTATAAACGTCTTCAAACCTTGGTTTAGATCAAAGCATCATGAAACCTTTCAGACAATATATTTGACTTTGTGAAAATCATTTTTTTTTTTGGAACTAACTTTCTTTTTCTCTGTGGTTTCTTCCTTCACAGACTCCATGAAATGATGTCCTCTTCCTAAATATCTGCTCACATGATTAATGTTGTGCCTGGTTTCCTAGAAACGAAGGGTGGCTCAACTTCCCCCACTCTGCCTTACTGTAGTGGTTGATTTCCTTATATTTTCGCTATGTTAGTACATTGCGTGTATCTATTACTACATTCTGTTTGTCTCCCAAATCAGACAGCTTGTCCAGGAATCTCTGTAAACACTGTAGCTTCACAACAGCAAATAAATAAATAAATAAAACCTCCCCAAAAATACAACTTGAAACACTAGAGCAACAGTGGAGAGCAGCTCAACAACAACCACCGTTCCCACGGTCGCCATTAACAACCAATAACACAGAGAAGCAGCAAGGTAGAGTGTAAAAGCAATCACTAAATATAACTTTACAGTCTAAATTTACTGGCTGGGTATTGGTGTCAGAATGACATACAATGGTGGTCATACTACCCAGCATTAAGGTACTGCTGCTCTGACCTATACCGTGCTTGCAAGGGTTATTGAGGCTTGTCTGTCTGTGTGTCCTTACACACCGTCTGAGGGGCGGCAGGACATGCGTATGTAACCACACTTATTAAATGGTGTTGTAGAGAAGGTGAAGGTTGAGGTATTGAAGGTGGTGGCTGGAGGGAGTGGGACAGAGCAGTGTGAGCGTTTGTTTAAATGTTTTTTTTGGTGCGGTGCAGCTGGTAATAGTGCCTGCCTGTGATGATATGCACCTGCCGTCACTCGTCAGAGAGTCGGATTTGTGGGCCGTGGCCGAGGGAGCGTTCAGAATCCCACAGACAGACAGAAGCCCCTGGGAGAGACCCAGATCAATATGGAATGTGTTACAGACAGAGGGCTGGCTACAGGCACAAGTGGGAGGGACATATGTTACTGTAGAACCCTTATTTGATCTCTTAATTCACTGGACCTTTCCTACCCTGGCCTTTTCCATGTCTTTCAGACCACTCCCAGCAAAGAACAGCCAGTTCAACTGACAGACAACATTATTCATTTTCATACAAACAGATTATAATGATTTGTTCTTGAAGCTCTTTGAGATGGAGATGAATCAAAAACAATGCTAATGAGGTAGATTATTTTTTTTTGTGCAACCAAACTGGAGACATGAACTTAGTACCTGAACCCTGGTGTTGAAATACACACAGACACAAGCACTAGAGTACATGACATGTGCACATACTCATGTCTACAAACCACACGTACACATGATCACGTCCACAAACAATACTTCCTAAGTCTTTTTCAGTTCAATATTAAGACGAAACATATAAGAAACA
This sequence comes from Oncorhynchus masou masou, assembly GCF_036934945.1. Lineage (NCBI taxonomy): Eukaryota > Metazoa > Chordata > Actinopteri > Salmoniformes > Salmonidae > Oncorhynchus > Oncorhynchus masou. Next base: position 88,078,297 of record NC_088223.1, on the reverse strand, counting down.
TTTAATAACCTACACATTACTAGAATAATATTCTTACAGTAACACATTTAAGTATGGAAATAGATTCACATGTCTTTTCCTATCCCATGTCTGCTCACCAGGTCTGACTAAACGAGAAAGACCAGTCTACTGGTAACAACCTGCGATTCAGACAATGGAGGCAAGTGAAGGTTTATTGCAATTCCTGTTTGTGTTGGAGACACTAGACCGAGAGCCAGTTCTCAGCTCCATGGTCCCAGTATCATGTATAGAGCTGCCTGGCTTATCCTTAGGGCTAACCTGCAAACTGTGTCCTCTGTATATGTATTCATTAGTGGGGAAAGCAGTCCCTCTCAGGCACAGAATCTCCTGGAAGGCGTACCTGAACTCAGGACTCCTGCAGTATATGAGGGGGTTGAACGCCGAGTTGGCGTATCCTATCCAGTTCAATACCCTGAAAGGCATTTTAATGTTGTCCACCTTCCAGACGGTCACCGCCACGTTGAGCACGAAGAATGGCAGCCAGCAGAGAGTAAAGGTTCCCATGATGATCCCCAACGTCTTCAGGGCTTTGTGTTCCTTCAGACAGAACTTTGGCCTCTTCCCGTTCCCCCCTCCTCCTCCCGCACCATCCTGCCCCTTGTTGTTGTTGATAATCTGGGCGTGGAACCGTCCCTCGCTGCCACGAATCTTCTGCAGCTGCTTCCTGGCCTCCTGGAAGACGCGTCCGTAGACGAAGGCCATGACCGCCAGTGGGATGTAGAAGGAGACGACTGAGGAGGCAACGGCGTAGGCTGCGTTGGTGTTGAAGTCACAGCAGTGGGCGTTCTCCAGGCAGCTGAGCGCCTCGGGCTCGTCAGACACCCACCATTTCATGTGGATTGGCAGGAAGGAGATTAGGGCGGCCACGCCCCACACCGTCACAACCACCACGCACGCCTTGTGCTTGGTCAGCAGGGACGGGTAGCGCAGCGGCGATGTGATGGCTAGATAACGGTCCAGCGCGATCACACACAGCGTCTCGATGCTGGCCGTCACACACAAGACGTCTGCCGCCGTCCAGAACTCGCACAGGAAGCTGCCAAAGTGCCAGGTGTTGAGGAGGATGTAGCAGGCACCGAAGGGCACCACCAGCAGGCCCATGACCAGATCAGCACAGGCCAGAGAGGTGATGAACATGTTGGTGACCGTCTGCAGCCGCTGGAAGCGCACGATGGCGGTGATGACCAGCACGTTGCCAAAGACGATGCCCAAAACCAGCAGGGCCATGATGATGCCCAGCAGCACTGCCTCGGCCTCGCTGTACTCCGAGTAAGACCACTGGTGAGACGACGAGTTCATCTCCACTGGTAGGTCCGATAGGTTGAACAAGGCAGACGTGCTCACATTCTCCATGATCTATGGGCTGCTTGAAGAGATTAGATAAGAAGAAACGTATTGTCGAAGACACCCATAAAACAAAGAATAAACCATATAGGTTTATAAGTTAGTGTAAATGTAATGTGTATAAAGTCAAGGTAGGAAGCATGAGTGAGGCTTGATCAATTCTGAGTAATTTCATCCAAGATTTCTTAGAGGCAATTTAATTGAATACTTAATCTTGAAGTAGTTTACCAACCTCCAAATGTTCTCCTGGTCTCCCATAAATCTAAAAGTATTCCTTTTTTGGATAAAAATACGTTGTAGCTCCAATTAGGTGTTTATACTTCATTAGAAATGTTCTCCCTTCCTCTTTTTCCGTGTGACACACATTAACAGTCCCACTTGCTCTGTGTTCTAACACCACTCTGTCACTGTTGAATGTTGTTCCCGACCTAGTCAGTGCTCTTATAGCAGGCAAGAATGACATCACACTCTGGCAGCAGCCAATCAGCAGGCAGGCAGACCACAGGAGAAGTGAATAACAGTTCCTTTTAAACACAGTCATGTTTTTCCACAGAATCAAGTCAAATTAACATGATGTAACTTTGTTTTTATCTGTAATATTTGTAAAGGAAAATATTTAAAAAAATATAATCAGATAAATCAAAGAAACTGCCGTTGTGATCGTGATAAAAGCTGTACGTCATTAAATTAACCATACTAGATTATTATTTTGTTCCAAAAAAATCAAGAAATCTACCTTCACTCTTGGCAACAACACACTGGACAAGGTGATTAGAAAGTAAGTAATTGAACTTTCACTCCAAATTCTGCATCCTGGCCTTTGTTTTGAAAATGCTTTGAAAAGGAAAGGGTTGTTCACCTAGCAACATAATAGTACTACAGCTAACTCTGCTGGAGACAACACAACAAACAGAGCAACGTATATGGACAACCTGCAGTTCCATACTGTTCTATAGGGTTGTCATGCAGAGCATAATTATGTCATGTGACCTCAATAGACCTCTTTCACACTTCCTGACCTGAATCGCAACCATATTCCAACTGAAAACAGAGACATAAGGTATAGTCCATTGGACATGGGTATAGTAGATTCTCTGTGGTTGTCTGTGTCTCAGTTGGTGGAACACTTGCACTGCCAAGATTGTGGGTTTGATTCCCGCTAGGACAACCCATATGAAAACGTACGCACGCGCTACTGTCAGTCAATTTGGATAAAAGCGTCTACTAAATGGCATATATTATATTATCATTAACTGACTGCATGGCTAGCTCCACCACATAGATCTGGTTTTATGTAGAAACACACTTAAACAAATGAACACAGTAGCATATTTGTGTTTTACATACCCTACCCCCCCAAAAATAGTTGTTTGATTTGCATTGTGTCTCAGGACATACAGTACAGTACTGTGACCGTGGAGAGAGAAGAGCTGTGACCGGGGAGAGAGAACAGGCTACATGGATCTACACCTCATTCAGTATTTAGTGACGTTAGTGTTTAGATCATGGAACTACATTCTCTTCCATTATATCCTGTTCACGCTCAAATGGAACCAGTAATGAAGAAAATCCATGCAATTGGACATAAGCACTTCATATACGTCATATGCAAAAATGCATAGCTTGTGTCAACCACTTTGTAGACAACACGATAAACACAGCGAATTCACTTATTTATGTAGTACTACAATAACCTGCCTTTACTGTAAATATCGCGCCAGATGCAGTTTCTCGTGAAGTGACAGCACAGTTTACTGTAAATATCACGCCAGATGCAGTTTCTCGTGAAGTGACAGCACAGTTTACTGTAAATATCAAGCCAGATGCAGTTTCTCATGAAGTGACAGCACAGTTTACTGTAAATATCACGCCAGATGCAGTTTTCGTGATGTGACAGCACAGTTTACTGTAAATCGAGCCAGATAGTTTCTCGTGAAGTGACAGCCAGATCGAGCCAGCAGTTTCTCGTGAAGTGACAGCACAGTTTACTGTAAATATAGATGCAGTTTCTCGTGATGTGACAGCACAGTTTACTGTAAATATCGAGCCAGATAGATGCACAGTTTACTGTAAATATCAGATGCAGTTTCTCGTGATGTGACAGCACAGTTTACTGTAAATATCGAGCCAGATAGTTTCTCGTGAAGTGACAGCACAGTTTACTGTAAATATCGAGCCAGATGCAGTTTCTCATGAAGTGACAGCACAGTTTACTGTAAATATCACGCCAGATGCAGTTTCTCGTGATGTGACAGCACAGTTTACTGTAAATATCGAGCCAGATAGTTTCTCGTGAAGTGACAGCACAGTTTACTGTAAATATCGAGCCAGATACAGTTTCTCGTGAAGTGACAGCACAGTTTACTGTAAATATCGAGCCAGATGCAGTTTCTCGTGAAGTGACAGCACAGTTTTTGCAGTATCTGCACCCCTGTATAACTGCATCCTGCCTATGAGAGAAATTTTACTGTGACTAAGAGCCAAGTGGCATGAGCTCTGTGATCTAACCCAGGAGACACATCTACAACATCCAGTGTAACAATGAGGCTAAGGCTTCATCCCCATTCTCAAAACAACGCCACCAGTGTTGCACGTTAGCAGCAGCTTCTGGAAAGGTTCATTAGGCGGCAAAGAGGAAATGAAAGGGTTTACTGAGGTCCTTTCCACAGGAAGGAGACACCCAGCAGACAGCAGGGCACATGCACTCTGATAGACTGTCAGCTGGTTCCAAATGGAACCCTATTCCCTACACAGTGCATTTCTTTTGATCAGAACCCTATGGGCCCAGGTCGAAGTAGAACATTATATAGTGAAGAGTGTGCCAATTTGGACACAAGCTCCGTGTAAGGTCAGAGTGATGAGACGTGGAGGGACTGTTATTGTCCAGGGGAAGTGGTGCAGCTTAACCCTGGTTCCTGCTGAGGGAGAGAGGGAGAGTCTGCCTGTTTTCTCAGGCATCTCACATCTCATACTATAGGAGGGTGGTTGGCAGTGGAGTCTCCTCAGAGGAGGAAGGGGAGGACCATCCTCATCAGTGAATTTCACTAAAATAAAAATAATGAAAGTTATTATTTTTTAAATAAAACTATACTAAATATATTCACATCACCAAATAAATTGTTTAAAACATACTGTTTTGCAATGAAGGTCTACAGTTGCCTCAACAGCACTCTGAAGGGTACCACGGAGTACAGCTAGTCTCCATCCTCCTCTGCGTACATTGACTTCAATACAAAACCTAGGAGGCTCATGGTTCTCACCCCATTCCATAGACTTAAACAGCAATTACGCCTGGAGGACGTCCTCCAACCCATCAGAGTTGCTGCAGCATGAACTGACATGTTGTACATCCAATCAAAGGGACAGAGAATTAATCTAGTACTAAAATCATAAGCTACAGCTAGCTAGCACTGTATTGCACAAAGGGTGGTGAGTAGTTGACTCAGAGAAATATAATAGCTAACAGATTGATTCCTTCAAAATGAAAGAGCAGCAAGACAAAGAGCTAGCTATATTTTGTTGATCTTGGATTCAGGGGTGTATTCATTATGGATTCATAATAACCCATAACCCTATTACAGGGGCTGAATCACTGGCTTACTGGTGCTCTTTCATGCCGTCCCTAGGAGGGTTGCGTCACTTGAATGGGTTGAGTCACTGACGTGATCTTCCTGTCTGGGTTGGCGACCCCCTTGGGTTGTGCAGTGGCGTAGATCTTTGTGGGCTATACTCGGCCTTGTCTCAGGATGGTAAGTTGGTGGTTGAAGATATCCCTCTAGTGGTGTGGGGGCTGTGCTTTGGCAAAGTGGGTGGGGTTATATCCTTCCTGTTTGGCCCTGTCCGGGGGTATCATCAGATGGGGCCACAGTGTCTCCTGACCCCTCCTGTCTCAGCCTCCAGTATTTATGCTGCAGTAGTTTATGTGTCGGGGGGCTAGGGTCAGTTTGTTATATCTGGAGTACTTCTCCTGTCCAATTTGGTGTCCTGTGTGAATCTAAGTATGCTCTCTCTAATTCTCTCTTTCTCTCAGAGGACCTGAGCCGTAGGACCATGCCTCAGGACTACCTGGCATGATGACTCCTTGCTGCCCCCAGTCCACCTGGCCGTGCTGCTGCTCCAGTTTCAACTGGTCTGCCTGTGGCTATGGAATCCTAACCTGTTCACCGGACGTGCTACCTGTCCCAGACCTGCTGTTTTCAACTCTCTAGAGACAGCAGGAGTGGTAGAGATACTCTTAATGATCGGCTATGAAAATCCAACTGACATTCACTCCTGAGGTGCTGACTGCTGCACCCTCGACAACTACTGTGATTTTTATTATTTGACCATGCTGGTCATTTATGAACATTTGAACATCTTGGCCATGTTCTGTTATAATCTCCACCCGGCACAGCCAGAAGAGGACTGGCCACCCCTCATAGCCTGGTTCCTCTCTAGGTTTCTTTCCTGGGTTTTGGCCTTTCTAGGGAGTTTTTCCTAGCCACCGTGCTTCTACACCTGCATTGCTTGCTGTTTGGGGTTTAAGGCTGGGTTTCTGTAAAGCACTTTGAGATATCAGCTGATGTACGAAGGGCTTTATAAATACATTGATTTGATTCGGGGGTGTATTCATTGTGTCTTGCAACAGAAACTGATTACGGAAATTGGAGTTGATGAGTAATGCCTGATGGGTGTCTATAAATTCCTGTATGTCATGTGAGCTGATTGAGATGGTAGTTGCTTTTAGAGAATGAAGTTAATTTATGAGCTGCCTCAGTCTAGTCTTCCTTCTCCTCATAATTTAATATAGAAATTGAATGCTCCACTCTGAACCCTCCAAACAGCGTGTTACATAAGGTTTTTTCCCTCCAATGTTAAAACAATAACATGAAGCTATCTTGTGAGGGCCTTCCGAGTGGCACAGCGGTGTAATGCACTTCATCGCAGTGCTAGAGGCATCACTACATACCTGGGTTCGATCCCAGGCCGTATCACAACCGGCCATGATCGGGAGTCCCATAAGGCAGCGCACAATTGTTCCAGTGTTGTCCGGGTTAGTGGAGGGTTTGGCCAGGGGGGCTTTACTTGGCTCTTTGCACTCTAGCAATTCCTTGTGGCAGGCTGACCCTGGTCGTCAGTTGAACAGTGTGTTTCCTCAGACTTCTGGGTTAAGCGGGCGGGTGTTAAGACACACAGTTTGGCGGGTTTCAGAGGATGCGTGGCCTTGTGAGCCGCCAGGGAGTTGCAGCAATGAGACAAGATTGAAATTGGGGAGAAGAAATATCTACACACTTATCTTGAACTGTAAGTCCTTGCATTTAGAGCATGTCAGGGGGTTACCTTTCCCCAGCTGTATACTAAAACAAGTGGCTGAGCTGCCGTTTTGTTGGAGAACACATCGCAGACTAACTTTAGAGGCTGTATGTGGCGAGATGAAGGAAACAACGCGAGTGAGGAAATCCTGTGCAGACCACTCCGTCTCCACGGTAGCAGTGATGGACATCGATCTGCTTTGTCCCCATGGAAGGAAGGTAACATTTGCTCCCACCTGATTCATTTCTTATTGGTACAGTGGAGACATGGTTTCAAAAGCGATGAAGTGATGAAAATAGTCAGACGCACTCCAGTCAATTATAGATAAAAGCCTTCTGTGCTCCAAAGCAAATCAGGAAGACTGGTCCACTTAACAAATGAAATGATGGACTTGCTCCTTCCAGATAACCATTTTCAGGACCGATTTGAGCCGAATGACTTTTACGTAGAAAGGATGGAGGATAAGAGCCTTCACTGAAACTCAAATCAAATGCAATTTTATTTGTCACGTGCCGAATACAACAGGATACAGTGAAATGCTTACTTTACAAGCCCTTAACCAAGAAAATACCCCCCAAAAAAGTAAGAAATAAAATAGCAGCAGTAACAAAAAACAATAGCGGGCCTGTTCAGGAGTCTTATGGCTTGGAGGTAGAAGCTATTTAGTAGCCTCTTGGACCTAGACTTGGTGCTCCGGTACCACTTGCAGTGCCGTAGCAGAGAGAACAGTCTATGACTAGGGTGGCTGGAGTCTTTGATTATTTTTAGGGCCTTCCTCTATACCAGGCGGTGTCAGAGGTCCTGGATGGCAGGAAGCTTGGCCCCAGTGATGTACTGGGCCGTTCGTACTCCCCTCTGTAGTGCCTTGCGGTCAGAGGTCGAGCAATTGCCGTACCAGGCAGTGTTGCACCATTGATGCTCTCAATGGTGCAGTTGTAAAACCTTTTGACGATCTCAGGACCCATGTCTTACCAGAGGCTGCTGTTCTATCCTGCCGATAGTGTTTAACCCGCCAGCAGTATGTTCTTAATGTCGCTGTTCAACCACAACTCAATGAAACATTAGATTTGACAGTTTTTAATGTCCCGTTGGTAGGATATATGTGCTTTCATTTCATCCCATTTATTTTCCAGCGATTGAACATTAGCTAACAGGACAGAAGGCCTGATCCTCACAAGGCACCTTGAACTTTTTCCGCAAAATCTCAGTTTCCTTCTCCAGCGAATGACGGGGAACTGGGCCTGGTCGGGTGTCTGTAGTATCTCCCTCCCATCCGACTCATTGAAGAAAAACTCTTTGTCTTATCTGAGGTGAGTAATCCCAGTTCTGATGCCCAGAAGCTGTTTTCTGTCATAAGAAACTGTAGCAGCAATATTATGTACAAAGTAAGTTATGAACAAGGCAAAAAAACAAAATAGCATGGTTGGTAAGAGCCGACAAGACGGCAGCCATCTCCTCCGGCGCCATCATCCAAGTCAGACAAAGTCACTGAGAACCTTCACAACTTCCAGACTGCTTTGGATCTGTTTTTCACAGAGGTATATTTGGATCAATATAGGTTTAGTTATTTTGTTGGCAGATACTCAGTAATCCATCTCTATCCTGTAATCATCAACGCTAAGCAGGTAAACAACTGCCTCCAAACATCCTCTTTTACATATTTTACTTTCATTATTCAAATAGTATGAATATGGCCTGTAGGAAGATGACACTTTTGTATCCATTTGACAAAACAAGAAAAACCACCAGCCCAGAAAAACAAAAGCAGTAATGGACCACATGGTGAGGAAAACAAGCTTTTAACACATCGGAGACAAAGTGACACGGATGTTGTTGATTTTGAATCCGGCTCTTCATTGAAAGGCTATCAGGGTTTAACACTGGCTTGTTAAGCCGCAGTCCTGGATGTGGTACGTCAGGATGGCACTTCCGTAAACAGTTGGTCTGTAGAAATGTTAGATGTTCACGCTGAGTGTTTACATGAAGGATGTGGGGAATGTTGGTTCATTTCCAACTACACTGACTTTCATTTGTGTTTCGGGTTGTTTTGCAGGGTTCAAATCCGGCCGGGCGAAGGTGAGTGTACAGTGTATGCTGAGTGGGTCTGTTGCCATGACGCAGGTGAAGTCAGGTTAGCCATAATAAAATACCTCCTATCTATAGAGACCAGAGATGTCATTTTTGTATTTTAACAGCGAAGACATATTGAGACTTTGTCTCATATACAAATGTGCCACACACTCTAAAATGCAGTAATGGGAAGCGCAAATCAAACATGTCAAATCACCCAGGAAAACAGTTACTCCACAAATAAGTCCCTGATCAATACTTTAAACTGCCAAACGGCATCAGAACATCAAGATGAAATGTATTTAGAGTTTTGTTCCAGCAATACGGTGCATTAAAATTAAAATCAAATTTACCTAGCTTGGTGTAGATCCTAGGAACCTCAAGAGTTAACCAATCCTGTGACAGAATTTATAGAGCGGTTACATCATAATCAGATTCAGCCGTTCTGATTCGTCTTAAACAATGATACCTCAGTTGCTTAAAAGCCTACCAGTCCGGGCCCAAGCCTGGGTTCCTGGCCTTGACCCAAGCATCGTCTCTTATGAATGATCTCTGATATTTCCGGAGTGTACCAGGCAGTAAACGAACAGCGTCATTTCCTTCCAGTTAGTACCACCGCTATGTGCAAAAGATAGGTAGGGAGAGGATAGTTTGTTAGACAAATATTTTACAATCCTGAATAACAACGTTTAGAGAGCTAGCACTTAACGTTGAAGAAGTGATATGGAAAATGTGGATGATTTTTAAATAGATGTCAAAGAGAGCAGAAAAGTTGAACTTCCATTACTTACTTGGATTCAACACATTTCTAATCCCGCTGAGAAAACTTAATTTACGAAGCAGCTGCTAAGCATCACCATCTATGGATCTGGCAAAATCTGTCAGAAACATTATGCATAAGCAATGTTTTATCAGTAGAAGACGTGTTTCTAAGCTCTAGAACCCTTTTCATGTTATGACTTCCTACTGTAGGCTACTACGGGACCATTGTAGATCTCCAGACCTCAATTACTCAAGGCAGTTACAGTTATGTAACCATGGGAAACTCAGATTCAAAAGCGAAGTGAAGTTTGTAACCATGAGACCTGGTCCTCCATGAATGTGTAATATGGGGGATTTACACATAAAGAACCATTCCTGTAGCCAATAATAAGCCACTTTTTTATACTCAAGGTCCTCAGGGGATAAACTAAAAAATGCACAGGTTCTTCACATCAAGGACTGAAGCACGGGAATAATCAGGCCAGAAATAATACGACAATACATTTTGTTAGCTCAGCAATTCAATGCAAGCTTGTTCTTGGGCACATCGGTCTCCAGAACATCAAACACCTAGCGCTCTGAAGATTGTCTGTTGATAAACATGATGATGTCGTTACAGCCTCATAATATTCCACTAGGTATCACAGTGATACTATGTTTCAGATCTTCTGGCCAAAGCAATAGAAATATTACAACCCTAAAACACATGCCATCTTCCCATGGCCCGCCCGCCAGTCTGCACACAGAACACTAGATCTCCTGGATGAGAGACCACACACAGCTTTTATACCAAAAGCCATTCCCTTAATTTGGCAATTACAGACACCTGGCGCTGAAAGACACCTGTTACAAACATTTCCCACAGCAAGTGGAGATGAGAAAGCTCTGCCAGTGGATGACCAGCCAGTTCAGAATTTCCCACAGCAAGTGGAGATGAGAAAGCTCTGCCAGTGGATGACCAGCCAGTTCAGAATTTCCCACAGCAAGTGGAGATGAGAAAGCTCTGCCAGTGGATGACCAGCCAGTTCAGAATTTCCCACAGCAAGTGGAGATGAGAAAGCTCTGCCAGTGGATGACCAGCCAGTTCAGAATTTCCCACAGCAAGTGGAGATGAGAAAGCTCTGCCAGTGGATGACCAGCCAGTTCAGAATTTCCCACAGCAAGTGGAGATGAGAAAGCTCTGCCAGTGGATGACCAGCCAGTTCAGAATTTCGCTCAAAAGTTGAGGGATACTGATACATTGATTGGAAAGAATGTGGATTTTGTGGCATTTATTGTAGATGTGATTAATTGCACCGCCCAAACAAACAAGAAGTCTAAAAAACTGGACTTAATTGGAGGTGTGGGTGAAAGGTTTTTGGTCTTCAGGAATTAACAGCCGAAGCAGGGAATAGCAGGGAATACTGAAAGAAGATGTCTGTCCCTCCAGGCCCCTGAGCCCGTGTAGAGATTTGATTTGGATTGGACAGTGACCAAAGTCGTTTTTTTGATTTATCATTATACATTTTTTTGTACTTTGTATGATGTCATTTGTCTACGGTTTACTCCCCGTACAGTAGGTGACAGAATGGATATTACATTTATGTGAATGCCATGTTACCAAAGAAGGAGATTTTCATGAACCTTGTGGGATTAGCTCTGGAGTATGGCGAGACCTTCCTCTGATGCCGTCTGAGTCACTCCTGTTGAGCGGTTAGTGCTGCAGTAGATTCAAAGAGACAGGCTTGTTGCAATGGTTCCCAAACTTTTTGCAGTCCCCTTCAAGCATTCAACCTCCAGCTGCGTACCCCCCTCTAGCACCAGGGTCACCGCACACTCAAATGTTGTTTTGTGCCATAATTGTAAGCCTGCCACACACACACACACACTAAACTATACATTTATTAAACTTAAGAATTAGTTTTTGTCACAACCCAGCTAGTGGGAAGTGACAAAGAGCTCTTATAGGACCAGGGCACAAATAATAACATAATAATAATCAATAATTTGCTCTTTATTTATCCATCTTACTCACCAAAAAAATAAATGTCCCTTTTACAGGACCCTGTCTTTCAAAGATAATTCGTAAAAATCCAAATAACTTCACAGATGTTCATTGTAAAGGGTTTGAACACTGTTTCCCACAATTAATGAACATGAACATGCACCTGTGGAACGGTCATTAAGACACTAACAGCTTACAGATGGTAGGCAATTAAGGTCACAGTTATGAAAACTTAGGACACTAAAGAGGCCTTTCTACTGACTCTGAAAAACACCAAAAGAAAGATGCCCAGGGCCCCTGCTCATCTGCGTGAAATTGTCTTAGGCATGCTGCACGGAGGCATGAGGACTGCAGATGTGCCCAGGGCAATACATTGCAATGTCTGTACTGTGAGACGCCTTAGACAGTGCTACAGGGAGACAGGACAGACAGCTGATCATCCTCTCAGTGGCAGACCATGTGTAACAACACCTGCACAGGATCGGTACATCCGAACATCACACCTGCGGGATAGGTACAGGATGGCAACAACAACTGCCCGAGTTACACCAGGAATGCACAATCCCTCCATCAGTGCTCAGACTGTCCACAATAGGCTGAGAGAGGCTGTACTGAGGGCTTGTAGGCCTGTTGTAAGGCAGGTCCTCACCAGACATCACCGGCGACAACGTCACCTATGGGCACAAACCCACCGTCACTGGACCAGACAGGACTGGCAAAAAACGCTCTTCACTGACGAGTCGCGGTTTTGTCTCACCAGGGGTGATGGTCAGATTCAGATTTATCATCGAAGAAATGAGTGTTACACCAAGGCCTGGAGGGGGAGGGTCCATCATGGTCTGGGACGGTGTGTCACAGCATCAACGGACTGAGCTTGTTGTCATTGAAGGCAATCTCAACGCTGTGCATTACAGGGAAGACATCCTCCTCCCTCATGTGGTACCCTTCCTGTAGGCTCATCCTGACATGACCCTCCAGCATGACAATGCCACCAGCCATACTGCTCATTCTGTGTGTGATTTCCTGCAAGACAGGAATGTCAGTGTTCTTCCATGGCCAGCGAAGAGCCCGGATCTCAATCCCATTGAGCATGTCTGGGACCTGTTGGATCAGAGGGTAATTACTATCCCCACAGTAACAAACAACTGTGTCCCTTGTGCCACATACATTGGTCAATACTGGCACACTGCATTATAAACTCAGCAAAAAAAGAAATGTCCCGTTTACATTCCCAGGAATGTCTGGGAACCTGCAGGTGCCTTGGTGGAAGAGTGGGGTATCGCACAGCAAGAACTGGCAAATCTGGTGCAGTCCATGAGGAGGAGATGCACTGCAAAATGTAATGCAATTGGTGGCCACACCAGATACTGACTGTTACTTTGATTTTGACCCCACCCCCCTTTATTCAGGGACACATTATTCCATTTCTGTTAGTCACATGTCTATGGAACTTATTCAGTTTATGTCTCAGTTGTTGAATCTTGTTATGTTCACACAAATATTTACACATGTTAAGTTTGCTGAAAATAAATGCATTTGACAGTGAGAGGACGTTTCTTTTTTTGCTGAGTTTAGTACCTCTTCCTCAATGTCATTGGTCCATACTGGCACACTGCATTATAGTGCCTCTTCCTCAATGTCATCTGGACATTACACTACTTATTTTTAATGTTTTCCCAGAGAATGTCAAGAATGGAAGTGTGATCTCTGAGCTGCCATTCTGAACACTGATAGTAGAGCTCTCTCCCTCTCCCTCTCCCCTCTCTCTCTCTCTCTCTCCCTCTCTCAATCTCTCTCTCCCCCTCTCTCCCTCTCTCTCCCCTCTCTCTCTCCCTCTCTCTCCCCCTCTCTCTCCCTCTCTCTCTCTCCCCTCTCTCAATCTCTCTCTCCGCCCCTCTCTCTCTCTCCCCTCTCTCTCCCTCTCCCCTCTCTCTCCCTCTCCCATCTCTCAATCTCTCTCCGCCCCTCTCTCTCCCTCTCTGCCCCCCTCTCTCTCTTTTCTGCCCTCTCTCTATTACCCCCCCCCCCTTGGTACGTGAGTGCTTACAGTCCCTGTGTGAATATACCCTGAGGCAGAGAGAACTCCATTCTCAATCAGTCACAGCTCTCTGTCCGTCTCAGGCTGCCGTATTGGAACATGAATTATTAATGCATCAGAGCGTGAGATGCATACTTGGTCCGATTGGCTAAATTAATAGTATGAATAAAAAATGATCAAGCCACAGGCTGAGACACACTGCTTATTCTGTGACTGACAGTAAACGCCTCGATTAGACCAATAGCGTCGTTGCGTTTTGGTACACCAAGAAGTACATTCATATCCAGTGGAATGCGACGTTTGCCTTGCAGCATTGCATTTATCGAACATATGCGTCAAATTGTCTGCGTCAAATTGTCTGCGTCAAATTGTATGCGTCAAATTGTCTGCGTCAAATTGTATGTGTAGACGGCTTGACAGAAATGGTAGCAGAAGGTGAATGTTGAACTTTTGTTTCACACATATCCAGATGATGCTACGTACCATTTTGCGCAACGACGCTGTCGGTGTGATCGAGGCATGTATTAGGAAGTGAGGGGCTTTCTGTCGACCTCTGTCCATGCAATTTCCCAGCGCCTTTCCTCACTTCCCACTGGGTAAAAACTGGTTAAATAAATGTTGTTTCCACATAATTTTACCCCCCCCCCAAAAAAAAACAATCTATGTGATGACGTTGAATCAAAACGTATTTGAAAAAAAGTCATCAACATCACAGCTTTTCATGGTTTTTCAACACATTTTGTTCCACCTAAATCCAATGATGCTTAGTCGATTTCACATTGAATTCACGTCAGTTGACAACTCCATACGTTGAACTGACTGACATCTCTGTGCGGTGGGGTTATCTATCAGCGGGAATTAGTCAATTACCACATCATTCACATAGATGACACAGACATGACCTGCAGAATGAGCTCCCTGTCTTCCTTCAGTCTCTCTGTGTCCTTTCATATGTCTATTCTCCACTCTGTCAATACTTACCTACCATTACTCCTTTTGGGAGCAGAGGCCATCGACGACTCCTCTCCATCATTCTGTTCTGGGCAGTCCGCCACTGGTAGGAGATCTTTCTGTTCACACACTGTTTTTCTTTGAAAATTTGATGGCTAAAACAGCCCCCCAAGGTTGTTGAACTGTGAAATGTTTCAGTGTTCTCACGTGTTTTTCTGTCATTACAAGCGTACATTTAGGTAGTAATATAGTCTTTGGGAAAACGTTTAATTGGATTGTGCTCCGTATTGTTATCAGACCTACTTCAATGATCTTCAATAATATGCATTTTCTCCTTACAATTTCATGATTGTTTCCTCTGTTAATAAGCCCTGTAAAACAAAACACTATCGGTTCCAGGAAATGAATAGAAAATATGTATTTTGGTGCAAATATCATCAAATATAAAGCACACACAGCAAAGTTTTATCACGAATGCCAGAAGATGGTGGATTTCAGTGCTGAAGCAGGAAAGAGCATGGCTAAACAAGGTTCTCAAATAGGAAAACATTTCTCTCCAAACTTAAAATATACGACCACTCTTGACAAAACATAACACATTTGACTGTATCCAAACAAACGCATATATGAAAACACTCAATAAATCTGTCAAACATGGAAATGTAATGCCTGATATATTGTAAAGCTGTGATCTAGCAGATGTGGGGTCTGATGTGGGCCATCACCAGTCACGGAGGACATAAATAGGATGTAAAACAGTTGAAGGTGAGGTCAAGTGACATCTGTTTTCCTCTGCTCCCTACAGGTCAGGGCCGGCTGGGAGGAGAGTCACACTTCCTAGAGAGAGGCCTGAGAGCCACCACACCCAGTCCCTCTCGCCATCTTCCCCTTGTCACACACACACAATCACATGGGGAAACGACGAGAGGAATTGGGGAAACGACGAGAGGAATTGAGATCACATTACACCCTGCCCTATTGTATTGTATAGGCATGCATAACAGAGAGCAGCCAAACTAAAGCACAAGGTGATTTAGCGTTTAGAGACCTTGGGACTATATCTAATTTATCTTTAAATGTTTTATAAAAAATACATTTTAAGTGAATTTATGTTTTAACTAAAAGGTTTTCTATCTGCAATCCAATTACAAGCCTGAACAAATACAGACGGACCAATCAGAACACGTCTTTGCCATCTCCCTCTAGGTAGGGTCTAGGCTTGCAATAATGGCTGGCTAGCCAAAAAAAACAACACTGTCAGAAAATGTCTGAGTAAATGATGTTGTCACATTGTTGTTCAGCGATGACAGTAATTTGTCTGATGATCATAATCAAAATTGAATTTGTCACATGCGCCGAATACAACAGGTAAATGGCATTACTGTGAAATGCTTACTTACAAGCCCTTAACCAACAATATATGTCTTAATGTATTTGATGATGTGTTCTGACTCTTTGTTGGTAAAATAGTGTTATTCTATCATGTATGTATTCAAATAGTTAGAGTCGTATTAAAAATGTAAATAAAAATGTAACGTATTGAGTAGCGTCTGATAGAACTTTATAGCTGGGGCGGCAGGGTAGCCTAGTGGTTAGAGTGTAGAGGCGGCAGGGTAGCCTAGTGGTTAGAGTGTAGAGGCGGCAGGGTAGCCTAGTGGTTAGAGTGTAGAGGCGGCAGGGCAGCCTAGTGGTTAGAGTGTAGGGGCGGCAGGGTAGCCTAGTGGTTAGAGTGTAGGGGCGGCAGGGTAGCCTAGTGGTTAGAGTGTAACAAGAATAGGGGCGGCAGGGTAGCCTAGTGGTTAGAGTATAGGGGCGGCAGGGTAGCCTAGTGGTTAGAGTGGAGGGGCGGCAGGGTAGCCTAGTGGTTAGAGTGGAGGGGCGGCAGGTAGCCTAGTGGCTAGAGTGGAGGGGTGGCAGGGTAGCCTAGTGGTTAGAGTGTAGAGGCGGCAGGGTAGCCTAGTGGTTAGAGTGTAGGGGCGGCAGGGTAGCCTAGTGGTTAGAGTGTAGGGGCGGCAGGATAGCCTAGTGGTTAGAGTGTAGGGGCGGCAGGGTAGCCTAGTGGTTAGAGTGTAGAGGCGGCAGGGTAGCCTAGTGGTTAGAGTGTAGGGGCGGCAGGGTAGCCTAGTGGTTAGAGTGTAGGGGTGGCAGGGTAGCCTAGTGGTTAGAGTGTAGGGGTGGCAGGGTAGCCTAGTGGTTAGAGTGTAGGGGTGGCAGGGTAGCCTAGTGGTTAGAGTGTAGGGGCGGTAGGTAGCCTAGTGGTTAGAGTGTAGGGGCGGCAGGGCAGCCTAGTGGTTAGAGTGTAGGGGCGGCAGGGTAGCCTAGTGGTTAGAGTGTAGGGGCGGCAGGTAGTCTAGTGGTTAGAGTGTAGGGGCGGCAGGGCAGCCTAGTGGTTAGAGTGGGGGCGGCAGGGCAGCCTAGTGGTTAGAGTGTAGGGGCGGCAGGGTAGCCTAGTGGTTAGAGTGTAGGGGCGGCAGGGTAGCCTAGTGGTTAGAGTGTAGAGGTGGCAGGGTCGCCTTGTGGTTAGAGTGTAGGGGCGGCAGGGTAGCCTAGTGGTTAGAGTGTAGGGGTGGTAGGTAGTCTAGTGGTTAGAGTGTAGGGGCGGCAGGGTAGCCTAGTGGTTAGAGTGTAGGGGCGGCAGGGTAGCCTAGTGGTTAGAGTGTAGAGGCGGTAGGTAGTCTAGTGGTTAAAGTGTAGGGGTGGCAGGGTAGCCTAGTGGTTAGAGTGTAGGGGAGGCAGGGCAGCCTAGTGGTTAGAGTGTAGGGGCGGCAGGGTAGCCTAGTGGTTAGAGTGTAGGGGCGGCAGGAAGCTAGTGGTTAGAGTGTAGGGGCGGCAGGGCAGCCTAGTGGTTAGAGTGTAGGGGCGGCAGGGCAGCCTAGTGGTTAGAGTGTAGGGGCGGCAGGGTAGCCTAGTGGTTAGAGTGTAGGGGCGGCAGGGCAGCCTAGTGGTTAGAGTGTAGAGGTGGCAGGGTCAGCGCCTTGTGGTTAGGGAGAGGGTAGGGGGCGGCAGGGTAGCCTAGTGGTTAGAGTGTAGGGGTGGTAGGTAGTCTAGTGGTTAGAGTGTAGGGGCGGCAGGGTAGCCTAGTGGTTAGAGTGTAGGGGCGGCAGGGTAGCCTAGTGGTTAGAGTGTAGAGGCGGTAGGTAGTCTAGTGGTTAGAGTGTAGGGGTGGCAGGGTAGCCTAGTGGTTAGAGTGTAGGGGAGGCAGGGCAGCCTAGTGGTTAGAGTGTAGGGGCGGAAGGGTAGCCTAGTGGTTAGAGTGTAGGGGCGGCAGGTAGCGTAGTGGTTAGAGTGTAGGGGCGGCAGGATAGCCTAGTGGTTAGAGTGTAGGGGCGGCAGGGCAGCCTAGTGGTTAGAGTGTAGGGCGGCAGGCAGCCTAGTGGTTAGTGTAGGGGGGCAGGGCCTAGTGGTTAGAGTGTGGAGTGGCAGGGGCCTTGTGGTTAGAGTGTAGGGGCGGCAGGGTAGCCTAGTGGTTAGAGTGTAGGGGTGGTAGGTAGTCTAGTGGTTAGAGTGTAGGGGCGGCAGGGTAGCCTAGTGGTTAGAGTGTAGGGGCTGGCAGGGTAGCCTAGTGGTTAGAGTGTAGAGGCGGTAGGTAGTCTAGTGGTTAGAGTGTAGGGGTGGTAGGTAGTCTAGTGGTTAGAGTGTAGGGGCGGCAGGTAGCCTAGTGGTTAGAGTGTAGGGGCGGTAGGTAGCCTAGTGGTTAGAGTGTAGTGGCGGCAGGTAGCCTAGTGGTTAGAGTGTAGGGGGGGTAGCCTAGTGGTTAGAGTGTAGGGGTGACAGGGTAGCCTAGTGGTTAGAGTGTAGGGGCGGCAGGGTAGCCTAGTGGTTAGAGTGTAATGGGGCGGCAGGGTAGCCTAGTGGTTAGAGTGTAGGGGCGGCAGGGCAGCCTAGTGGTTAGAGTGTAGGGGCGGCAGGTAGCCTAGTGGTTAGAGTGTAGGGGCGGCAGGATAGCCTAGTGGTTAGAGTGTAGGGGGCGGCAGGTAGCCTAGTGGTTAGAGTGTAGGGGTGGCAGGGTAGCCTAGTGGTTAGAGTGTAGGGGCGGCAGGGTAGCCTAGTGGTTAGAGTGTAGGGGCGGCAGGGTAGCCTAGTGGTTAGAGTGTAGGGCGGCAGGGCAGCCTAGTGGTTAGTGTAGGGGCGGCAGGGCAGCCTAGTGGTTAGAGTGTAGGGGCGGCAGGTAGCCTAGTGGTTAGAGTGTAGGGGAGGCAGGGCAGCCTAGTGGTTAGAGTGTACAAGGGCGGCAGGGTAGCCTAGTGGTTAGAGTGTAGGGGAGGCAGGGTAGCCTAGTGGTTAGAGTGTAGGGGCGGCAGGGTAGCCTAGTGTTTAGAGTGTAGGGCGGCAGGGCAACCTAGTGGTTAGAGTGTAGGGGCGGCAGGTAGCCTAGTGGTTAGAGTGTAGGGCGGCAGGGCAGCCTAGTGGTTAGAGTGTAGGGGGCGGCAGGTAGCCTAGTGGTTAGAGTGTAGGGGAGGCAGGGCAGCCTAGTGGTTAGTGTAGGGGCGGCAGGGCAGCCTAGTGGTTAGAGTGTAGGGGCGGCAGGTAGCCTAGTGGTTAGAGTGTAGGGGAGGCAGGGCAGCCTAGTGGTTAGAGTGTAGGGGCGGCAGGGTAGCCTAGTGGTTAGAGTGTAGGGGAGGCAGGGTAGCCTAGTGGTTAGAGTGTAGGGCTTGCAGGGTAGCCTAGTGTTTAGAGTGTAGGGGCGGCAGGGCAACCTAGTGGTTAGAGTGTAGGGGCGGCAGGTAGCCTAGTGGTTAGAGTGTACAGACGGCAGGTCTTTGCCAGCCTAGTGGTTAGAGTGTACAAAGCCTAGTGGTTAGAGTGTTGGGGCGGCAGGGTAGCCTAGTGGTTAGAGTGTAGAGGCGGCAGGGTAGCCTAGTGGTTAGAGTGTAGGGGTTACAGGGTAGCCTAGTGGTTAGAGTGTAGGGGTGGCAGGGTTCTAGTGGTTAGAGTGTAGGGGTTAGGGTAGCCTAGTGGTTAGAGTGTAGGGGTGGCAGGGTAGCCTAGTGGTTAGAGTGTAGGGGCGGTAGGTAGCCTAGTGGTTAGATGTAGCTGGGGCGGCAGGGTAGCCTAGTGGTTAGAGTGTAGGGGCGGCAGGGCAGCCTAGTGGTTAGAGTGTAGGGGCGGCAGGGTAGCCTAGTGGTTAGAGTGTAGGGGCGGCAGGGTAGCCTAGTGGTTAGAGTGTAGAGGTGGCAGGGTCGCCTTGTGGTTAGAGTGTAGGGGCGGCAGGGTAGCCTAGTGGTTAGAGTGTAGGGGTGGTAGGTAGTCTAGTGGTTAGAGTGTAGGGGCGGCAGGGTAGCCTAGTGGTTAGAGTGTAGGGGCGGCAGGGTAGCCTAGTGGTTAGAGTGTAGAGGCGGCAGGTAGTCTAGTGGTTAGAGTGTAGGGGTGGCAGGGTAGCCTAGTGGTTAGAGTGTAGGGGAGGCAGGGCAGCCTAGTGGTTAGAGTGTAGGGGCGGCAGGGTAGCCTAGTGGTTAGAGTGTAGGGGCGGCAGGAAGTCTAGTGGTTAGAGTGTAGGGGCGGCAGGGCAGCCTAGTGGTTAGAGTGTAGGGGCGGCAGGGCAGCCTAGTGGTTAGAGTGTAGGGGCGGCAGGGTAGCCTAGTGGTTAGAGTGTAGGGGCGGCAGGGTAGTCTAGTGGTTAGAGTGTAGGGGAGGCAGGGTAGCCTAGTGGTTAGAGTGTAGGGGCGGCAGGGTAGCCTAGTGGTTAGAGTGTAGGGGCGGCAGGGCAAGCCTAGTGGTTAGAGTGTAGGGGCGGCAGGTAGCCTAGTGGTTAGAGTGTAGGGGCGGCAGGGCAGCCTAGTGGTTAGAGTGTAGGGGCGGCAGGTAGCCTAGTGGTTAGAGTGTAGGGGCGGCAGGGTAGCCTAGTGGTTAGTGTAGGGGCGGTAGGTAGTCTAGTGGTTAGAGTGTAGGGGAGGCAGGGGAGGCAGGGTAGCCTAGTGGTTAGAGTGTAGGGGCGGCAGGGTAGCCTAGTGGTTAGAGTGTAGGGGCGGCAGGGTAGCCTAGTGGTTAGAGTGTAGGGGCGGCAGGTAGCCTAGTGGTTAGAGTGTAGGGCGGCAGGGCAGCCTAGTGGTTAGAGTGTAGGGGCGGCAGGTAGCCTAGTGGTTAGAGTGTAGGGGAGGCAGGGCAGCCTAGTGGTTAGAGTGTAGGGGCGGCAGGGCAGCCTAGTGGTTAGAGTGTAGGGGCGGCAGGTAGCCTAGTGGTTAGAGTGTAGGGGAGGCAGGGCAGCCTAGTGGTTAGAGTGTAGGGGCGGCAGGGTAGCCTAGTGGTTAGAGTGTAGGGGAGGCAGGGTAGCCTAGTGGTTAGAAGGGGCGGCAGGGTAGCCTAGTGTTTAGAGTGTAGGGGCGGCAGGGCAACCTAGTGGTTAGAGTGAGGGGCGGCAGGGTAGCCTAGTGGTTAGAGTGTAGGGGCGGCAGGGCAGCCTAGTGGTTAGAGTGTAGGGGCGGCAGGTAGCCTAGTGGTTAGAGTGTAGGGAGGCAGGGCAGCCTAGTGGTTAGAGTGTAGGGGCGGCAGGGTAGCCTAGTGGTTAGAGTGTAGGGGGAACAGGTAGCCTAGTGGTTAGAGTGTAGGGGCGGCAGGTAGCCTAGTGGTTAGAGTGTAGGGGCGGCAGGTAGCCTAGTGGTTAGAGTGTAGGGGAGGCAGGGTAGCCTAGTGGTTAGAGTGTAGGGACGGCAGGGTAGCCTAGTGGTTAGAGTGTAGGGGCGGCAGGGTAGCCTAGTGGTTAGAGTGGAGGGGCGGCAGGGCAGCCTAGTGGTTAGAGTGTATGGGCGGCAGGGTAGCCTAGTGGTTAGAGTGTAGGGGCGGCAGGGCAGCCTAGTGGTTAGAGTGGAGGGGCGGCAGGGCAGCCTAGTGGTTAGAGCGTTGGACTAGTAACCGGAAGGTTGCGTGATCAAACCCCTGAGCTGACAAGGTACAAATCTGTTGTTCTGCCCCTGAACAGGCAGTTAACCCACTGTTCCCAGGCCGTCATTGAAAATAAGAATTTGTTCTGAACTGACTTGCCTGGGTAAGTAAAATAAAATATCTTCAGAGCCATAAAGTTCTCTCTGTGATTGCACCCCCCCCCCCAAAAGAGACAGATTTACAAATGTCTGAGGATATTCATACATCAGCTACCTTTGAGATGAGAACCTTCCTTGGTTATGAAAGAAGAATTCACTACAAAACATTTCTGAGATGTGAAACCTTTGATGCTCAATATGTCAATGAAACTGTATTTGTCACATGCGTTGTAAACAACAGGTGTAGACTAAACAGTGAAACGCTAACTTACGGGCTTACACAATGCAAAGAGAAAAATAGAAAAACAATAGAAAATAATTGTAACAATAACTTGGCTAAGTACTGTCCCGTGTGGCTCAGTTGGTAAAGCATGGCACTTGAAATGCCCGGGTTGTGGGTTTGATTCCCACAGGGGACCAGTACCAACAAATATGACAATGTATGCATTCACTACTGTAAGTTGCTCTAAATAAATAAATACATGAGGTACCAGTACTGAGTCGATGTGCAGGGGTAAGAGGGAAGTGATGTAGATACTGTATGTACACACACAAACATATGTGGACACCTGCTCGTCCAACATCTCATTCCAAAATCATGGGCATTAATATGGAGTTGGTCCCCCCTTTGCTGCTATAACAGTGTCCCCTCTTCTGGGAAGGCTTTCCACTAGATGTTGGAACATTTCTGCGGGGACTTGCTTCCATTCAGCCACAAGAGCATTAGTGAGGTCGGGCACTGATGTTGGACGATTAGACCTGGCTCACAGTCGGCGTTCCAATGGATGATTAGGCCTGGCTCGAAGTCGGCGTTCCAATGGACGATTAGGCCTGGCTCGAAGTCGGTGTTCCAATGGACGATTAGGCCTGGCTCGCAGTCGGCATTCCAATTCATCACAAATTTGTTTGAGGTCAGGGCTCTGCGCAGATCAGTCAAGTTCTTCCACACCGATCTCGACAAACCATTTCTGTATGGACCTCGCTTTGTGCACGGGGCCATTGTCATGCTGAAACAGGATATGGCCTTACCACAAAGTTGGAAGCACAGAATCGTCTAGAATGTCATTGTATGCTGTATTATTAAGATTTCCCTTCACTGGAACTAAGGAGCCTAGCCCAAACAATGAAAAACAGCCCCAGACCATTATTCCTCCTCCACCAAATGTGTGGCTCAGGCGGTAGAGCATGGCGCTTGCAACGCCAAGCGTCGTGGGTTCGATTCCCGCTGGGGCCACCCATATGTAAAAAAGTAGTGGCCCCAGCCGACTTGTAAGTCGCTTTGGACAAAAGCGTCTGCTAAATGGGATATATTATTATATTATTATTACAGTTGGCACTATACATTGGGGCAGGTAGCGTTCTCCTGGCATCCGCCAAACCCAGATTCGTCCGTCGGACTGCCAGATGGTGAAGCGTGATTCATCACTCCAGAGAATGTATGTCCACTGCTCCAGAGTCCAGAGCTTTACACCACTCCAGCCGACGCTTGGCATTGCGCGCAGTGACCTTAGGCTTGTGTGCGGCTGCTCTGCCATGGAAACCCATTTCATGAAGCTCCCGATGAAAAGTTATTGTGCTGACATTGCTTCCTGAGGCAATTTGGAACTCGGTAGTGAGCGTTGCAACAGAGGAAAGATGAAAAATATTTACGTGCTTCAACACTCGGTGGTCCAGTTCTGTGAGCTTGTGTGGCCTACCACTTTGTGGCTGAGCCGTTGCTGCTCCTAGACATTTCCACTTCACAATAACACTTACAGTTGACCGTAGAAACTCTAGCAGGGCAGAAATTTGATGAACTGACTTGTTGGAAAGATGGAATACTATGACGTTGCCACTTTGAAAGTCACTGAACTCTTCAGTAAGACCATTCTACTGCAAATGTTTGGACTATGGAGATTGCATGGCTGTGTGCTCGATTATATACACCTGTCAGCAACGGGTGTGGCTAAAATAGCTGAATCCACACATTTGAAGGGGTGTCCACATACATTTGTATATATAGTGTCTAGGTAGATAATAAAGGTAGATAATAAACCGTAGAAGC
This sequence comes from Oncorhynchus masou masou, assembly GCF_036934945.1. Classification (NCBI taxonomy): domain Eukaryota; kingdom Metazoa; phylum Chordata; class Actinopteri; order Salmoniformes; family Salmonidae; genus Oncorhynchus; species Oncorhynchus masou. Next base: position 88,054,814 of record NC_088223.1, on the reverse strand, counting down.
AGTGTATGTGATGAGTCAGAAGAGTTAGTGCAAAAGTATCAATGCAGATAGTCCTGGAAACTGTTTGGTTAACTATTTAGCAAGCAGTCTTATGGCTTGAGGATAGACGCTGTTAAGGAACCTGTTGGTTCCAGACTGGGTACAGCAGTACCGCTTGCCGTGCTGAAAAGTCCATGACTTGGGTGGCTGGAGTCTTTGACAATATTTAGGGCCTTATATGGGAGTGCGGGTCAGCTGTTAGTTCACCTGCTACTAACCCGTTCGCAATCAGCCAACTATATGTGACGAAGTGAACATTTCCAAATGATGTCAGTTGTGAAAACGACCCAACATGATTCTGATAAGATTTCAGTTAGGCTTGGATGCATATTTTATGTGGTTGAAATACTTTCAGCTTTTATGATGCTGATAAAGACAGCACCTCTACAGATGGTATCTAACAGAGCATTCTGAGCAGATGCTGAAAGAAATCAATCATATCTCTCCACTCCTATTTGTGAGTCAAATGTTTGCTTCCATTTGTTGTATCATTTTACTGCAAGAATTGTACAATCGGTGTATCATTTTAGTGAAATAAATGCTTAATTGTGCAGGAGTTAATATTAAGGCTATGTGGGAGGTTATAAACCTGGAGTCGGTGTCCAGATTTCAGTTTCCATTTAACAGATCTGAACAGTAGGATACAGTCCCCTTGATGTGCCAAGGCCTATTTGAAGTCCCCATCTTGTGACTGTAGAATTTGTATAGCGCCCTCACAATCATCACACACAACATATCCAGCACTACTATAATCCTCTTTCACCACTTCACCTAATCTTTCCCAGACATTACATTATCTCACAGCCTTTCTCTTATTGAATTCAATTCAGACATAGTCCTTTTTGCCTCCGTGGATCGACTTTGAACTTTTTCTGCCCGTTCCCAAATCCATTTTGGCAATTGATGTGTAGGCTATTAGGCATGTGTACAGTTAGGCCATAAAGCTTGTATTTATATACTCATGCCAGATCGCCTAAAATAATGAAAGAAAAACCTCAATGAAGCCTATAAAGCAACAATGAAGCAATAATTATACATTTCTGGATTTTTAAAGGTATTGTTTTCTCTTTATCACAGAAAATGGTTCAGCTGTGGAGAAATGTTCTCTTGTATGTGAGATGACGCGACTATATCAAATTCATATCATTCTAAATACATATGAAACATCACTCACCTCTTGTGTCACAAGTCCTCAGGTGACGAGAAGCCCACCCTACTCGCAGCAGGAATTGACAACTGGTCAAGGTGTGGAGAAATGCTTCATGGGAAATATAAGATGAACAGCGTCTATATTTAAAGGTTTAATAGACAGACATACTCAGACGAATGGGAAGACAGACACTCTGAGGTTCACAGCTCTCACCCTCCAGCGGAGAGGGCTGACCTGTTGCCTTATCTGTTTGCTGTTTCAGCCTTCCGTGCCCCGGTGCCAAAACATTAAATCAAGGTGTTGACCTTGGGGTTGAATAGACTATAAATTTGAAAAATCATAATCGCTTAAGGTCAACCATGGACGATTTTATGGATCAGAGGCCCAGATACCTGTTACTGAGAGCTGCTTTAAGGTGAACTCTGGTCTTACAGAGAGTACCTGGAGGCCAAATTCCAATAGGGAATAATCATCAGAAAATATCATTCTTAATAACATATAGATACTGTGTGGGTCATCTATAGTAGCCATAGGGCTGGCCAATCTGACTAATCGCTGCTCTCACGCTTAGTTTCACAAGGCTAAATAGTGTTATGGTCTGTAGCAGTGGTTCCCAAACTTTTTATAGTTCCGTACCCCTTCAAACATTCGACCTCCAGTTGCGTACCCCCTCTAGCACCAGGGTCAGCGCACTCTCAAATGTTGTTTTTTGACATTATTGTAAGCCTGCCACACACACTCTATACAATACATTTATTAAACATAAGAATGAGTGTGAGTTTTTGTCACAACATTTTGCTCTTTATTTATCCATCTTACATATGAAACTTTATTTGTTCATTGAAAATTGTGAATAACTCACCACAGGTTAATGAGAAGGGTGTGATTGAAAGGATGCAAATAACTCTGCAATGTTGGGTTGTATTGGAGAGAGTCTCAGTCTTAAATCATTTTTCACACACAGTCTGCGCCTGTATTTAGTTTTCACTCTCACATAGGTACGTGGTTGCAAAGGGCATCAGTGTCTTAGAGCGATTTGCCAAGGCAGGATACTCTGAGCGCAGCCCAATCCAGAAATTTGGCAGTGGCTTCTGATTAAATAACATTTTCACAGAACCACTTGTTGCAATTGCGATGAGGCTCTCTTGTTCAGATATCGTTATGTGGACTGGGGGCAGGGCATGAAAGGGATAACGAATCCAGTTGTTTGTGTCATCCGTTTGGGGAAAGTACCTGCGTAATTGCGCACCCAACTCACTGAGGTGCTTCCCTATATCACATTTGACATTGTCCGTAAGCTTGAGTTAATTTGCACACAAAAAAATCATACAATGATAGAAAGACCTGTGTGTTGCCCTTGTTAATGCAGACAGAGAAGAGCTCCAACTTCTTAATCATAGACTCAATGTTGTCTCGCACATTGAATATAATCCTTGATTCAGATCATTCAGGCGAGAAAAAACATCACCCAGACAGGCCAGTCGTGTGAGAAACTCCTCATCATGCAAGCGGTCAGACAAGTGAAAATTATGGTCAGTAAAGAAAACTTTAAGCTCGTCTCTAAATTTTAAAAAAAACACGTCAAGGCTTTGACACCCTTGATAACCAGCGCACTTCTGTATGTTGTAAAAGCGTTACATGGTCGCTGCCCATATCATTACATAGTGCAGAAAATACACGATAATTCAGGGGCCTTGCTTTAACAAAGTTCACCATTTTCACTGTATTGAAAATACTCTCTGATATACTACGGCTGTCAGCCAATCAGCATTCAGGGCTAGAACCACCCAGTTTATAATACATAATATAACACCACACCATAGTTTCTCATATTTCATTATGTTTCATATCCTCCTACCTCACCTGATAATGCATGTGAACTCAAATCAGTATAGAACAGGGCTCTCCTCCTGTAGGTTTTCACTCCAACCCTGTTCCTAGAGAGCTACCCTCCTGTGGGTTTTCACTCCAACCCTGTTCCTAGAGAGCTACCCTCCTGTGGGTTTTCACTCCAACCCTGTTCCTAGAGAGCTACCCTCCTGTGGGTTTTCACTCCAACCCTGTTCCTAGAGAGCTACCCACCTGTGGGTTTTCACTCCAACCCTGTTCCTAGAGAGCTACCCACCTGTAGGTTTTCGATCCAATCCTGTTCCTAGATAGCTACCCTCCTATAGGTTTTAGCTCCAACCCCAGTTGTAACTAACTAGCTCTCTAGGAACAGGGTTGGAGTGAAAACCTACAGGACGGTAGCTCTCTAGGAACAGGGTTGGAGTGAAAACCTACAGGACTGTAGCTCTCCTTGCTGGTCAAGGGCAGTCAGGTATGGAGTGAATCAAGGGCTATATCTGTTCCTGATTCTACATTTTTTGAATGGGGCATGCTTATTTAAGATGGTGAGGAAAGACCTTTTAAAGAAAAACCAGGCATCCTCTACAGACGGAATGAGGTCAATATCCTTCCAGGATATCCGGGCCAGGTCGATTAGAAAGGCCTGCTCGCTGAAGTGTTTTGGGGAGCTTTTGACAGTGATGAGGGGTGGTCGTTTGACCACAGACCCATTACGGACACAGGCAATGAGGAAGTGATCGCTGAGATCCTGATTGAAGACAACAGAGGTGTATTTGGAGGGCAGGTTGGTTAGGATGATATCTATGAGGGTGCCCGTGTTTACGGATTTGGGGTTGTACCTGGTAGGTTCATTGATAATTTGAGTGCGATTGAGGGCATCAAGCTTAGATTGTAGGATGGCCGGGGTGTTATTAAGCATGTCCCAGTTTAGGTCACCTAACAGTACGAGCTCTGACGATAGACGGAGGAGCCAGTTGAAAACCCCCCTCGGGCAGATGACGTTGGTAGTCCAGTCGTGATGGATCGGCGAGGCTCCGTGTCGGCAGTAAAAGGGTTCCAGGCCAATTGGCAAAATAGGTATTGTAGCCATCAAGGAGTGGCTGATGGACCTCTTCGGCTAGCCGGGAGATGATCCTAGCAAAGGCTAGCTCCAGGCTAATTGGTTCGTGCTTCGGGACAGAGACGTTAGCCAGGAGTGGCCACTCGGATAGCAGCTAGCTAACTGCGATGATCCAGGTGAAAAGGTTCAGCTCTTGCGGTAGGAATCCGGAGATGTGGAGAAAAATAAGTCCGAAATGCTCTGATTTGAATCGCGGTGTGCAGACTGGCTAGAGATGTCCAGGCTTAAGGTTAGGTGATGACCGCTAGCTGATTGCAGGAGAGTATGTTGAAGTTGGGGTAAAGAAAAATATAAAAAAATATGCAAAGAAAAAAAAGATATATACACGGGACACGAAGACAAAGATGTCTGACTGCCACGCCATCTTGGATCAATTCGTGAGCTGTAAATTAATTAATTAGCTGCTACTTGATCCGGTCTGTGTTGCTCCAGCCCTCTGGTCCAGGCAGAGAGGCTTTAGTATCCTAATCATTTTCACCCCTCTGGATGACACTGATTACTCAAGTAACAAGTCTCAGTAAATTGCTGTGTTTGACCCATTCTGATACCTATGAAATTTGAATAGAAATTGAAATAGAAATAGCTATTTTTGAATTCTCACTACCTTGCGTCACCACAATCATGCTTTGTTGTGTTACCAAACTAACCTTTGTTCAACACAAAGTACTTTTCCAAACTTTTAGAAATATGCTAAATCTGAATGCGTTTTTAATATGATATTAAAGTCCATCTCCGTGCCACCATTGTTTATTTCAGTTTTTTGTTTTTATTTTCCCCACATATTTAATACATTATTCCAGTTTATAAAACCCAAAGAATTAGCATTGTTATTGGTCTCATCTCTCTATCTGGGGATAGAACATCACAGAGCAATTCCACCTGTCAGAAGACTATTCCTCTCCTCCCTAATCTGGCTCAGCACATTCCACTGCCCCCCCTCACAGTAGCTCTGACACACACACACAGTCTACCATCTCCTTATCACCTAGCACACCTTAGAGATAAATGACCATTTTTTTATGACCACATGCTTCGCTGCCTCTAAAAGCACTGAGGGAGAACATCAAAGGTCAGGTGCTATCCTTGACCCAGCAGGTATACCAGACCGTAGTCACCATATAGAAATAAATCATGCTGTTTGTTTTGGGAGTGTTTGGGAGGGGGTTAACTGGGGAGGGGGGAGGTTTTACCGACCACTGTCATGGTTTACAGACAACTCAGACCATAAAAAGATGAGCCAACTTTGTGTCTAAGTATTTGTTCATCATATCTTGGTCTAGTTTGGATGATCAACAAATCAGTAGTGGTGCCAGTTTTTATAGCACTTTGCTCTTGGCAAAATTTTGCCTGACGTTTGCATTGAGTGGATGATATGACTAACCAACTATGCCTACAATAGACTCAGGATAACACCACAATGGGACATATTTTAAAGGAGGTGAACTGTAAACATCGGATGAAAAATGTAAAGTAGACACTGTTTATACTGTTATTTCCTCACATTAGGTGGGGCTTCCCATGGCGAAATCCCGATCCAAGATGTAGTAGAGTTGACACTGTGTTCAGGTGGCCTTTCTTTAAAGGACACCAAGGAATGGAAATATTTGTGACATGTAACATTAAACAGAACGCGTGGTGATTTATGCGCAAGTGGATGTGATGATTGGGCGAATAGGAAAGAATATACGCTAGCAGTGAAGATTAGGAATAGCCTGAGGAGCCATGCTTATGTTCCTAGCGCACTGATCTTTCAAAACAAAATGTGCTCTGGTATATTACAGTGATAAAAACAGTATTACTAGAAAGTATTCCTCATTGGTTCAGAGCATTGACACACTCCCCTGATGCCTGTTAGTCCATAGTGGATGCATGTAGAGCAGCAGCACATTGTTTAAGTTAACTGACTTGCCTAATTAAATAAAGGTTAAGAACAAATTCTTATTTACAATGACGGCCTACCGGGGAACAGTGGGCTAACTGCTTTGTTCAGGGGCAGAACAACAGATTTGTACCTTGTCAGCTCGGGGATTCAATCTAACAACCTTTCGGTTACTGGCCCAACACTCTAACCACTTTGTCTTGCTCACATTGAGGGAGAGGTTGTTGTCCTGGCACCACACTGCCAGGTCTCTGACCGCCTCCCTATAGGCTGTCTCATCGTTGTCGGTGACGTCAGCAAACTTTATTATGGTGTTGATGTCGTGTTTGCCACGCAGTCGTGGGTTAACAGGGAGTACAGCTAGGGGACTAAGTACACACCCCTGAGGGGCCCCAATGTTGAGGATCAGTGTGGCAGTCGTGTTGTTGCTTACCATTGCAACCTGGGAGAGGCCAGTCAGGAAGTCCAGGATTCAGTTGCAGAGGGAGGTGTTTAGTCCCAGGGTCCTGGGAAAGGGAAGAGTGGAGTGCGATTGAGATTGACTCATCTGTGGATCTGTTGGGGCAGTGTGCAAATTGGAGTGGGTCTAGGGAAGGTATTCAATATCAACAGTGAAGAGGCAACACCCAGAGTTCCTCTGTCCAGTGTCTGTGTTCTTTTGCCCATCTTTAATCTTTTATTTTTATTGGCCAGTCTGAGATATGGCTTTTTGTTTGCAACTCTGCCAAAAAGGCCAGCATCCCGGAGTCGTCTCTTCACTGCTGACGTTGAGACTGGTGTTTTGCGATTCCTGTTTAATGAAGCTACCAGTTGAGGACTTGTGAGGCTTCTGTTTCTCAAACTAGACACTCTAATGTACTTGTCCTCTTGCTCAGTTTTTTTTGACAAAGGGCACCTAAAGGACACTCAGACCATGAGAAATAAGATTATATAGTGATTCTGATGGAACCAAGTTTGAACTCTTTGGCGTGAATGCCAAGCGTCACATCTGGAGGAAACCTGGCACCATCCCTACGGTGAAGAATGGTGGTGGAAGCATTATCCTGTGGGGATGTTTTTCAACAGCAGGGACTGGGAGACTAGTCATGATCGAGGGAGAGATGAACAGAGCAATGTACAGAGAGATCCTTGTAGAAAACCTGCTCCAGAGTACTCAGGACCTCAGACTGGGGCGAAGGTTCACCTTCCAACAGGACATAGACCCTAAGCACACAGCCAATAAGCACACAGCCAAGACAATGCAGGAGTGGCTTTGGGACATGTCTCTGAATGTCTTTGAGTGGCCCAGCCAGAGACTGGACTTGAACCCTGATCAAACATCTCTGGAAAGACCTGAAAGTCTCCATCCAACCTGACAGAGCTTGAGAGGAATTGTGAACAGATCCTTGCGACATGGGGCCGTGCATTATCATTCTGAAACATGAGGTGAAGGCGGAAGATGAATGGCATGACAATAGGCCTCAGGTTTTCGTCACAGTATCTCTGTGCATTCAAATTGCAAATGTGTTCTACCATCTGCCCGGTACAGTTGAAACTGTGATTCATCCGTGAAGAGAACACTTCTCCAGCGTGCAAGTAGCCATCGAAGGTGAGCATTTGCCGTCTGAATTTGGTTAAGTCGCCGAACTGCAGTCAGGTCAAGACCCTGGTGTAGACGACGAGCATGCAGATGAGCTTCCCTGAGACGGTTCCTGACAGTTTGTGTTCAAATTCTGCGGTGGTGCAACCCGCGGTGGTGCATCCCGCAGGGGAAGAAGTCTGATGTGGAGGTCCTGGGCTGGGGTGGTTGTACGTGGTCTATGGTTGTGAGGACGGTTAGACGTACTGCCAAATTCTCTAAAACGACATTGGAGGTAGCTTATGGTAGAATAATTAACATTAAATTCTCTGGCAACAGCTCTGGTTTACATTCCTGCAGTCAGAGTGCCAATGGCACACTCCCTCAAAACACGAGACATCTGTGGCATTGTGCTGCGTAACAAAACTGCACATTATAGAGTGGTCTTTATTGTCCCCAGCACAAGGTGCACCTGTGTAATGATCATGCTGTTTAATCAGCTTTTTGATATGCCACACCTGTCAAGTGGATGGATTATCTTGGCAAAGGACAAATGCTCACTAACAGGGATGTAAACCATTTTGTGCCCAGAATTTGAGATAAATAATATTTTTATGAGTAGGAAAAAGCTCTGGGATCTTTTATTTCAGCTCATAAAACCTGGGACCAATAATTTTACATGTTGCGTTTATATTTTGGTTCAGTATATATATTAGAAATTACGATACCAATAACTAATAACTAATATCTTGTTTCTATTGGACATGCTATAGCCCCAACCTTCCTATGCTGTCCCGTGGACAACATACAGTGAGCTCCAAAGTAATTGGGACAGTGACAATTTTTCAGTTGTTTTGGCATTGTACTCCAAACACTTTGAATTTGAAATTATACAATGACTATAAGGTTAAAGTGTAGACTGGCCGTTTAATTGCAGGGTATTTTCATCCATATTGGCTGAATCATTTAGAAATTACAGCACATAGTCCCCCCATAATTGTCATACCCCCCCCCCCAAAAAAACCGCTAACCTCCCCTGTTATTGTAATGGTGAGAGGTCAACATGTCTTGGGTCTATGACATTTGTGTGTCTGTAATTTTCCCACACATTATTATTCAAAATTCATTCAGGACTATCCGTAATCAATGGTAGCATCCACAGTAATGTAGAAATGTTTAGAAAAATATTCTATTCTTATTTACAATAAAAGTGGCTCCAAAATGACACAATACATTATTTAAGATTAATTTCAATCGAGCAGAGAATAATCTAAAACAAAAACAAAACAAACAGCAAATGCATCCAAAAAGTATATAGAGTCACAAGCTTGATGTAATCGTTGCGTGCTAGGAATATGGGACCAAATACTAAACTTTTGACTGCTTTAGTACACGTATAAGTGGATTTGTCCCAATACTTTTGGCCCTCTACAATGAGGTAACTATGTACAAAAAAGTGCTCTGATTTCTAAACAGTTAACCCGATATGAATGAAAATAACCTCAAATTAAAGATGACAGTCTGTACTTTACCATTTCAAATCCAAAGTGCTGCAGTACAGAGCCAAAACAACAACAAATGTGTCACTATTTGTGTCACCTAATACTTTTGGAGCTGACTGTGAATCACGTACATTTGTATTGACAAAAACCTATATGTCAACTGTCTGTCGCAAATTTTGAATAAAATTAAATTGGATTTTACTTACTCTACACGTTGTCCTCTGATTTCGTCCTTTTGTGGTTCGAAATCTGAGACTAAATAGCCACAGGTAAGTATTATTAAACCGACTTTAAAATGCATGTCTCAGTATGTATCTTCAAGATGCATACTAACCAAAGGCTTTCAGGTTTTTGCGGCACTAACGGCATTTGGAAAAATCGGTTTAATAATATTTTCTTGTGGCTATTTTTTCTCTCCAATTCCCATCCACAAAAAAGAATCAACAGCACAGATAACTGGCAGAGCTTGTGAGAGGAAATATTCCAAACAAATGAATGGCATTCATCTCAGACTGTGTAACTACAGGTACCACAGTCTGATTTGTTAGGCAACCAATTACCCTCCCCTTATTAACCCTGCTCTGAGGGGGTTGAGGAAGGAGATAAGTAAATTACTGTCCTTAAGAAAACGTTATTCATAGTGTTTTCCCTGGCTTGTCTCTGTCCCAGTGGAGTAGTCTTTTGTGGCTGATGGTTACCTATGAAATGTCAACACTGGAAAGGTTGTGCAGTCAGTGTGCAGCCCCTGGGCTGGTTGGAGGAACAGCTGTGCTAATTCAGCAGAGACCAAGAGGTTAATGAGTTTATTTAATGTCACTTTAAGTTCATAAAACAGTTGAATAGTTTTGGATTCTCAGCCATCTCAGTGTGGTTTCCCACACCCAGTCTTGACATGACTTATTCTCTTTTAAATGCTAATGCAAATATCATTAGCTATTTAATCAATAAGTACACTCAGGGGGCTATCTGTCTCTGCTCTAACCAACATGCTTTTGTTCTGCCAAACACTGTTGTCTTGTTTGGAGGGACAACAGTACAGCGTTGTATAGACTTTCTCTTACAAAGGCAGTTATTTGTCTGAGTTGCTGTATAATTGAGAACAGAAGAGCCTTAGAACAACAGTTGTGGTTGAAATATGTGGTTCAAGGGCACCACAGATTCATTCAATGGTCCCTCAGAGATACCGTTAAATGATCTTGTTCTAGGCAGTATATTATAAAGATCCTTGCTATATGAGCCACGTTACAATTCCAAACCAAGTGGGCTAACCCTATTGGTGCGATGTGTAGGGTGTTGGTCTTTCACGCCAGCGACCCGGGTTCGCTCAATGCCTACCTGCTAGGCCGTTCGTTTGATTGGTATCAGTAATGGGGATGGTGGCCTTGAGGTCATCGGAACGCACGGCCCAGACATGTTAGGGGATGGGGGGAGCAGTGTAGTGATGGGGGGGGCAGTGTAGTGATGGGGGGGAGCAGTGTAGTGATCCTTGTTATATGAACCATGTTACAATTCCACCAAGTGGGTTAAGCCTATTGTCTCGATGCGTGAGGCGTTTGACTGGGATTCACTTCCCTGCCTCGCTTCGCTGTTGGCTATTCATAATATATGTTACGAATTTGCAAAACGTACAATATGATACGAATTTGCAAAATGTATGAAATGGCAAGAATTCTAGCTAGGTGGCTAACTTTGGCTAGCTGGCTAATATTAGGTAGCCTAGGGGTTAGGGTTAAGTTTAGGAGTTAGGTTAAGGGTTACACGGGAACCCAAACCAGGCTGCGCACGTGCGCCATCATGCGCTATCGTGCATAAATGTATTTTGTTCCCCCACACCAAACGCGATCACGACACGCAGGTTAAAATATCAAAACAAACTCTGAACCAATGACATTAATTTGGGGACAGGTTGAAAAGCATTAAACATGTATGGCAATTTAGCTAGTTAGCTTGCACTTGCTAGCTAATTTGTTCTATTTAGCTAGCTTGCTGTTGCTAGCTAATTTGTCCTGCGATATAAACATTGAGTTGTTATTTTACCTGAAATGCACAAGGTCCTCTACTCCGACAATCCATCCACACATAAAATGGCAAACCGAATTGTTTCTAGTCATCTCTCCTCCTTCCAGGCCTTTTCCTCTTTGAACTTATATGGTGATCGCATCTACACATTCATAGTATTACCACGACAACCGGAAAAACAGTTTATCTTTCAATCACCAACGTGGGTATAACCAATGAGGAGATGGGAGAGGCAGGAATTCCAGCGCGATCTGCGTCAGAAATAGAAAATAGAAAGGACTTCTATTTGAACCCTTGGCATCGCAGACACTCGTGCGAGCAGAGTGGGTGCAATAATTGAATAACATGGATTTCTAAATGTATTTTGCAACGCTCGCCAACGCGACGTGTCCGGTCTGGTCAGCATGTTAGGGGAAGGATTAGCTAAAAGAGTTATTGTTAGGGAACGGTTAGCTAACATACTAAGTAGTTGCAAAAGTATTTGAAAAGTTGCTAAATTAGCTACAAATGCAAAAAAATGTCCGTTATGAGATCTGTTGCTAGATGTTCGCGTTATCACGACCAACCATCCTACTGTTGTTTTTTGCTTTAAGTAACCATCTGTCTTAAGTAACCATACCAAACGTAACATATCATACTAATTTGAGTGTCCCAGATTTACCTTTACTATGTTACGTCTATTCTATGAGACTAGGCTGATATGGGCGAAAGAGCATGGCGAGTCTTCCCTTCTCACGGTAATATACAAGGTGGTCTATACGTCACGATACGTGTATGCATATCATCTCCTCAACATCGAAAAGCTCATTAGAACAGTATCAGTTTTTTTGTTTACACACCAGATCATGGCAAATAGCCTAGAGCGTGACAAACAATATTTAACAGCCGATGCAGTGGATTCACATCTCTTTATGTAACGTTTCTTACAATGATCTTTGATTGTTGTGGTCAATCGGTGTTATTTAATCACTGAGCTACAAAATGGAATATTCGTTTGCAGCGTTTTTTTTTTTTAAGTATTCATTTGAGATGCAAGACTTGTTTGGTCCAACAGTGTATACATTATAAGGTATTACTCTGTGGGTAGACATGACCGCAAGCTGAATTATTCATTCAACCGCTTCCATCTGCTCAGCAAAAGCTCATATGTGAGAAACACTTCACAAAAGGTCAAGACGTTTTTTTCTTTGGCTGTCGAGAAGTATGGCCACACAAAAAAACATCAACCTGAACGTATCGAATCCTGTTGTTGTACAAGGTTTGTTTAATGGGGCGGCAGGGTAGCCTAGTGGTTAGAGCGTTGGACTAGTAACCGGAAAGTTGCAAGTTCAAAGGTACAAATCTGTCATTCTGCCCCTGAACAGGCAGTTAACCCACTGTTCCTAGGCTGTCATTGAAAATAAGAATTTGTTCTTAACTGACTTGCCTAATTAAATAAAGGTAAAATAAAAAATGTTTATGTAAGTTCCTTTTATTTATTTATTTTAGTTAAACATTGAGGTGCTCTATTGGACAACCTGGCTGTGTAGCATAGATAATGGTCAGTGGTGGAAAAAGTACCCAATTGTCATACTTGAGTAAAACTACTAAATTACTATTTGGTTTGAAATGTACTTAGGTATCAAAAGTACATGTAATTTCAAAAATATCATTAAGAATCAAATGTAAAAGTATAAATAATTTCACAATCCTATTAATATTAATTATTAATATTAAGCAAACCAGATGGCACAATTTTATTTCTACATATAGCCAAGGACACACTCCAACACTCAGACATAATTTACAAATGAAGCATGTGTGTTTAGTGAGTACGCCTTATCAGATGCAGTTAGGGATGACCAGGGGTGCTCTCTTGATAAGTGTGTGAATTGGACAATTTTCATGTCCTGCTAAGCATTCGAAATGTACTTTTTTGGGGTGTCAAGGGGAAATGTATGGAGTAAAAAGTACATTATTTTCTTCAGGAATGTAGTGTTGTAAAAAAAGTTGTAACAGTTGTAAAAAAAAATATAAATAGTAAAGTACAGATACCCCACAAAACGATTTAAGTAGTACTTTACAGTATTTTTACTCAAGTACTTTACACCACTGATAATGGTAACTGCAGTGGGGCCATATAATTAGGAATTAGAATGGATATTAACATTCTAGAATGGATACTAGAATGGATATTAACCTTCTAGAATGGATACTAGAATGGATATTAACCTTCTAGAATGGATACTAGAATGGATAATAACCTTCTAGAATGGATACGAGAATGGATATTAACCTTCTAGAATGGATACTAGAATGGATATTAACCTTCTAGAATGGATACGAGAATGGATATTAACCTTCTAGAATGGATACTAGACTAGATATTAACCTTCTAGAATGGATACTAGAATGGATATTAACCTTCTTATGACGGAATAAAGGTCAGACATTTTGATCAGTTGGTCAATCATGCTTTGCCAGTGCTAAGATGGTGTAAAATAATGAATTAGAAGAATTTATCGGCACTGTAAGACCTATGTCATTGTCATACGTCAGCAAGCGCTTCGATTCCGCCTGCACTGATCTGTCTCATCAGTGTTGCCAACTTACCGACTTTGTCGCTATATTTAGTGAGTATTCAGAACCCACGAGCGACACGTTTTCAAAAATTTGACTAGCAACAAATCTAGCGACTTTTTCTAGTGTTATTGGAGACTTTTTGGAGACTCTGACATGAAAGCACATATCATTCTTACTCTTCTCAACGAGCAACGGGTGCTGCCGTGGGCCCCACCCCCGTCCCAAAGCACTCACAGGCGTCCCAGTCCTCGCAGCAGTCCCTCCCAGCTGCAGTCAGAGCAGGAGATGTTCACCCCTCCTCATCCAGACTGCTGGCTTACATTCAGGGCAGGATGTAAATGTAAAATGTTCTTTGTCTAAAATAAACCACTGCACAAAAATAAATCACTGAAGCCGCTGCTGGCTAAGCTAAACATCTCATGTCTCAGTCGGCTTCAAACATACAGAAAGGGAGGATGTAAATGTAAAATGTTCTTTGTCTAACACCAAATGTAAAAAACCACTGCACAAAAATCAAAATCACAAAACAAGCATTTGACACTCCCCACACAGATCTCAGTCAGGCTCATTAGCATACTCACCTTGTCCACTGTGTGAAAATAATGCCCTCTCTGTGACATAAGCTAAACATCTAGCTAGCTAGCATTTAGCATACATAGCAGATCCTCATGTCTCAGTTTTCTAAACTGTATACTCAAAAATACAGAAAGGAGTACATCACATTTGGGAATCAAACCTTGAATTCAAAGGCTGGTTGAAACCAAAGGCTGGTTTATTGGAGATGATACACGGGCGTACTGCCTGTATTGTAAGGCTGATTTCTACACCAAACTAGTGATGTAAAAAATACATGACAACTCAAAAACATACTCAAAAGGCAACGCCTTATAACCTGGTAAAGTTGGTCATCTTCCAAAACAAGCTGCCATTTATGGTTCAAAAAAAATGGACTCTGCAGAAAAATCTTTGCAGCTGAGGCCACCAATTATATCATAGTCGAGCATTAGACAAAATATCTTGTTTCACTCATCCAAAAATGAAACTAGAGTTTCCATTCTCACCATTGGAGCTAGGCATGTCACATTGGAGAGGCATGTAGAGCTGCTTTCTCAGACTCCACTGCTGCTACCCACTTCAAAATGCACAGGACAAAGTGCACAGAAATGATTCATGCTGTTCTAGCACCAACATACTTTCTGAAAAAGTTGGTCGCAGATGTGGGTGACCAGCGTTTCAGCCTCCTCCACGGATGTAAGTGTTTCTAAGTACCTGGGGGTTTGTGATAAGGTACTTTAGTGACACCAAGCAGACAATTGTATCAACATTTCTGGGGCTTGTTGAGTTGGTGGGGAGGAGATGCCAAATCTATTGCCCCGTGCTGCTGTGGCTGTCGTCGAAGTGTTGTCTTAAAGAGGAACTCCTGGGGATAGGGACTGACAATGCCTCTGTTATGACAGGGATTAACAATGGGGTCCATAAAGTGCTGAAGGAGGAGTATGGCCTCAAATATCTGATTCTTATTCGCTGTGTGTGCCACTCTCTGCAGCTTGCTGTAAGTCATGCTTCCAATGACACCATCCCCCGTAGTGTGGAGTACTTGGTACGAGAGACTTATAACTGGTTTTCAGTGTCTCCGAAGCGCAAGGAGGCCTACAAGGCCATATATGAGAACATCAACTGTGGGGAGAAACCTTTACAGATAACCAAGGTGTGTACCACACGTTGGCTCTCCATTGAACCTGCGGTTTCACGCATTTTGGGCCAGTGGGAGGAGCTTAGGCTGAATTTCGCAGTCACCAAGTCCAGTGAACACTGCTACATGGCTGAGGGTTTATACTCCAAGTCCAGTGAACACTGCTACATGGCTGAGGGTTTATACTCCAAGTCCAGTGAACACTGCTACATGGCTGAGGGTTTATACTCCAAGTCCAGTGAACACTGCTACATGGCTGAGGGTTTATACTCCAAGTCCAGTGAACACTGCTACATGGCTGAGGGTTTATACTCCTGGTACAGTGATCCTCAAAACATATTGTATCTGACTTTTTTGAAGTCAGTGCTGGGTGTACACCAATATGGACTGAAGCTGTCTGGTGAGGCTTGTTATGAGCACCAGCTGCCTGATAATGTTTTGCAGCTTTTTTGCTGAACCTGCCATAGAGAGCCTTGACTAAAATGACGATGACCCACTCTTTCTGTGAGCCAGCACAGCCTGTGTGTGTGTGTGTGTGTGTGTGTGTGTGTGTGTGTGTGTGTGTGTGTGTGTGTGTGTGTGTGTGTGTGTGTGTGTGTGTGTGTGTGTGTGTGTGTGTGTGTGTGTGTGTGGAGGGGGTCTGGAAAAAAACAATTCACCTGAATTAGGGCCAGACTAGTTACCATAATTTTCTCACATTGCTATTGACAGTTTTTCTATTGTCTCTTTTTGGTCCATTTAGATTGTTAATGTCGATTGTATACCAAACAAATTATAGAAATGTTATGGTTAAAAATGTTTTACTGTGACTTGTTGTAGGCTCCTAAGTGGACCATAAGGTTAAAAACCAAACCAAATTAAGAAAACGAAAATAAAATAAAAAACTCCACCAGAGTGGTCCCAAGCCCGGATAAAGTAGGAGGGTTGGAATTGTGACATTAGAAAAAAACAAGAATTGACAGAAGAAAGTTAATTTGTAGTTCTAAACATATTTAGGGTGTTTTTTTACACACATTTTGTCTCTCCCACGATGTTATTCCTCTCTCCTACCGCGTCCATCACAATTACATGCACATGGTCAATTATGCAAATTAGGTGATGACGTCGTTTAGCGCCTTTTAGGACAGTCAATAGCTACTTTCCTTACTGAGGAGTTGGCAACACTGTGTCTTGTATCTCGCAAAGGGTCATGGGATAAATCAAAAGTAATGCGCTGTCTAACCAGTGCTGCCAACTTTGTCGCTATATTTAGCGAGTTTTCAGCCTGCCTTTGGGGAGTTTTGACACAGAGGGTTTCTATGGGTTTGATAGCATTTAGTAACCTGTTTCTTTAGACTTGAGAAATTTCACTCTAAAAATAACACTATACATAAGTTAAACATTGGTGTTATTACAGATGACCAAAAATGTATCGCTAAATACTGTAGCAATTTTTACAGTAAAATGGTATAGCTCTACGTACTGTCAGGAATCCACAGATATGTTTTTTGACTCACTGAATAATGTTCACTCTATCAGTGATATAGAATCTAAACAGTGTGATGAACCCATCAAAGTTTAAGAGATTATAGAGTCTTTCAAACATCTAAAGAACAATAAATCACCAGGTGTTGATGGAATTAAATCAGAATTTTACAAATTATTTTTAAAGAGTATTAAAAACAATGTTCTCCCTCCTACAATGAGTCGGGGGTTAATAACACTGATACCTAAGCCTAAAAAAGCAGTGCTGCTCATCGATAACTGCCGTCCAATTTGTCTTCTTAATAATGACTATAAGATATTAGCCTTACTACTTGTAAAAAATAATTAAAGTCCTGGATGCAATCATTGATGAATCACAGTCTGGCTTCATGAGGAACAGACATATTTCTAACAATGTCAGACTAGTATTAGACATACTTGACTACTCAGACCTAATAACCGAGGATAGCTTCATATTATTTTTTTATTTTTATAAAGCATTTGACACAGTAGAGCATCAGTTCCTCTTCCACTCCCTTGAGAGACTTGGCTTTTGGGATTTTTTTCTGTAAGGCTATTAAGACTCTATAGAAATGGTAACAGCTCTATCAAATTGAAATATGGCACCTCGCCTAGATTTGAGTTAAAGAGAGGATTTAGGCAAGGTTGTCCAATCTCTCCGTACCTGTTTTTATTAATCACCCAACTTCTTACAAATTCTTTAAATAATAGTCCTGTACAAGGTATTTCCATAGCTGGTAAAGAAATTATTATAAGCCAGCAGCTGGCTGATGATACTACACTTTTTCTGAAAGATGCTAACCAAATTACCATGTTGATCAATGTGATACAATCCTTTTCCAAAACGTCTGGTCTATATCTTAACATTAATAAATGTGAACTCATAGCTGTCAAAGACTGTGTGATACCTTCATATTATGGTATTGCAGTAAAAGAAGAACTTACATATTTAGGCATAACCATTACAAAGGATCAGAAGTCTAGAGGCTTACTGAATTTGAACCCTCTTATTAAAAAAAACAGAAGGAGCTAAATCAATGGCTACAGAGGGACTTATCTTTAAAAGGTAGAATCCTAATAACCAAGGCTGAAGGTATCTTTAGACTAACCTGTGGAGCCCTATCTTTATATCCTGACAGTAAAATAAGCAAGGAGATAGACCAGATGCTTTTCAACTTTCTGTGGAGAAACCGTACCCATTACATTTGGAAAACTGTTGTAATGAACACTTATGAGAATGGTGGGTTGTATTTTCTGGACTATACTACCTTAAATAATACTTTTAAGATCAATTGGATAAAACAATTCCCAGTGTAATATTGACAAAGTCCCAGTGAAACCTTCTGCTTTTCATCTGCAGGTTTTGTTGTCATGGTCCTTAATTTATGAGCATCATTTTTCTCCACACAGATATTATATATGGAATAATCGGGATATACTGTGTAAAAATACTTCTTTGTTTTTAGAATATTGGTTCCAAAATAATATCCTATTGGTGAGCCAACTGGTAAATGCAGAGGGTTTTTTACTCAGTTATAGGGAATTCTTATCACTTTACAAGGTCCCTAAAGATTTTGCAATTGTTTTAGATGCCATTCCCTCTGGTGTTGCTCTGTTATTCAGGAATATGTCAAGACCTGACCCTCAGAGCCTACCTTCTCTTGACCCTGTTGACTCATCAGTAGGAAAGATATGTTTCTCTTTTGGTCCATTCAACAACAAAACAATACGAACCTTGTTTAAGCAGGATGTTGTATCTATCTATACCTTATGTCATGTCATGCCTTATTGGAATGGATTTATTGATAATATCTGTTAGAAAAAAGTTTGGATGTTTCCACACACATACCTACTTGTTAACAAAATTAAGGAAGTTTCCTTTAAAAGTATTAATAAATATTAATATGCCAACCACTATATGAAGAAGTTTATGAAAAACATCAACTCCTTTTGTAGTAACCACCCAGAAACAGTGTTGCATCTTTTTTGGCATTGTATTCATGTAAGAAAACTGTGACAAGACATCAGTAGATTTATAATGGAACACATTTATCAATATCTTACACTATTGTGGAGAGATGTACTGCTTGGATTCTTTACCTACGATAGAAATAAGCTGAAACATTTTTATGTAATTAATTTCATTATTCTTTTGGCCAAATTTCATATTCACAAATGTAAAATTACAAAAAAAAAAAAACACATTTTCTTACCATACAAAAATAAATTGAACTGTATTTAAAGACGATTAAATACTCTACTAACAAAAAAGCTGTTAGAATTATAAGTGTATGTATGTCCCTTAACATCAAATCAATACAGGAAGTACATGTGGGAACACAAGTATATATAAATAATATACAATTGGGCTAGGGGGTACAATATCACTTTACACAAGGACCTTAATAAAAACAAAACAAATATATAGTGGCTTCTTGTTACAAATCAAGGAGCCAATAGCGGATCTCATGGAAAAATAGTTGGCAACAATGTGTCTAACATTCGAAAATATTACCTTGGTGACATTGTCTGCTGAGTCCTATTTCTGTCTCATAACAGTCTGAATTAATCTAAGATAAAACAGTAAATCAATCCATAATTTTGGGGGGGTTGAGGACATCTTAGTCACCCCATTTTATATCTAGATAAGGATTTGTGTGCTTCAAAAAGCAGTATTTCTCAAGTTTGACAATGGGCAATAATTGTAGCATAGATTTGTGCAGCATTAGCAGCCTGCTAGCTGAGAATGTCACTGAAGCAGTGCTGCTAACCAACCAGCTACCAGGTAACACAAGCTTTCAACAAAAGCTAGCTAGCAAGCTACTGTAGTAGTACTAATTCTAACATTATTATGAGTTTTCATGGAACAGCTGTTCTGCAGTGAGTCATTGAGTAGCCTCCTGTCATGAATGAGCTGCTGTGTTCTGCTGACCCAACAAAGCAAGGCTGAGCTAACTAGCTATATACCACTTTAACATACCACAAACTAGCATCTATATACCACTATAACATACCACCAACTAGCATTTATATACCACTATTACATACCACCAACTAGCATCTATATAACACAATTACATACCACCAACTAACCCTCCACCTATTTACCACTTTTACATACCACCAACTAGCGTCTACAGTGGGGCTAAAAAGTATTTAGTCAGCCACCAATTGTGCAAGTTCTCCCAATTAAAAAGATGAGGCCTGTAATTGTCATCATAGGTACACTTCAACTATGACAGACAAAATGAGAAAACATTTTCAATCCAGAAAATCACATTGTAGGATTTTTTTATGAATTTATTTGCAAATTATGGTGGAAAATAAATATTTGGTCACCGACAAACAAGCATCTATATAGATTACCACCAACAAGCATCTAGCTCTCACAGACCTGTAACTTCTTCTTTAAGAGGCTCCTCTGTCCTACTCGTTACCTGTATTAACCTCTTACATCTATTGGGGCGCTACATCATTTCATTTTTGGATGAAAAACCACTTTTAAACAAGATATCACAAAAAATGCTCGCATCATATAATTGATACGAAAGAAAACACTGACGTGTCCAAAACACCAACTCTGCATCTATAACGTGAGCTTCAGGCAAAACAAGATGAGATGGCATCCAGGAAATGAACAGGATTTTTGAGGCTCTCTTTTCCATTACCACCAACTAGCAGAGGAATATACCACTATAACATCCCAAGGTGTCTGCAGCATTGTGACGTATTTGTAGGCATATCACAAACTAACATCTATAAGAGACACATTTACCAGGTGTCCACCAACTGTCCATCTATATACCGAAACTATAAAAGTCACCTGCCAGTATTTTTCCTTGGGATACAGAGAGGAAATCACAAACCAAGCTTAACATCACGAACTGCATATCAATGAAGAGATATTGAAAAAACACCTTGAGGATTGATTCCAAACAACGTTTGCCATGCGTCGATATTATGTAGTTAATCCGGAAAAAGTTTTACGTTGTAGGTGACTGAGCCACCAATTGTTGCAAGTTCTCAGACCAATGTAGAAAACGGAATGATTTCTCCTACACACAGATTTTCAGGAAAAACTGCGCATTTGGTATGTAACTGAGAGTCTCCTCATTGAAAACATCAAAAAGGTAAATTATTTTATTTATTTGGTTATCTTTTTGTGAAAATTTATTTAAATGCTACTCAAAATGCTATGCTAGCTTTGCATACTCTTACACAAATTAGTCCATTTCTATGGTTCAAAAGCATAAAAAATCTGAGATGACAGTGTTGTTAAGAAAAGGCTCTGAGAGCAGATGCATTATTTTCATTTTATTTGCGATTTTCAGAAATCGTTTCTTCTATGCTAATGAGCCTGAGGCTTTAGTCACAAACCCGGCTCCGGGATGGGGAGTTTCAAGAAGTGAATGGCACCTGTTTGAACTTGTTATCAGTATAAAAGACACCTGTCCACAACCTCAAACAGTCACACTCCAAACTCCACTGTGGCCAAGACCAAAGAGCTGTCAAAGGACACCAGAAACAAAATTGTAGACCTGCACCAGGCTGGGAAGACTGAATCTGCAATAGGTAAGCAGCTGGGTTTGAAGAAATCAACTATGGGAGCAAATATTAGGAAATGGAAGACATACAAGACCACTGATAATCTTCCTCGATCTGGGGCTCCACACAAGATCTCACCCCGTGGGGTCAAAATGACCACAGGAACGGTGAGCAAAAATCCCAGAACCACACTGGGGGACCTAGTGAATGACCTGCAGAGAGCTGGGACCAAAGTAACAAAGCCTACCATCAGTAACACACTACTCCGCCAGGGACTCAAATCTTGCAGTGCCAGACGTGTCCCCCTGCTTAAGCCAGTACATGTCCAGGCCCGTCTGAAGTTTACTAGAGAGCATTTGGATGTTCCAGAAGAAGATTGGGAGAATGTCATATGGTCAGATGAAACCAAAATATAACTTTTCGATAAAAACTCAACTCGTTGTGTTTGGAGGACAAAGAATGCTGAGTTGCATCCAAAGAACACCATACCTACTGTGAAGCATAGGGGTGGAAACATCATGCTTTGGGGCTGTTTTTCTGCAAAGGGACCAGGATGACTGATCCGTGTAAAGGAAAGAATGAATGGGGCCATGTATCGTGAGATTTTGAGTGAAAACCTCCTCCATCAGCAAGGGCATTGAAGATGAAACGTGGCTGGGTCTTTCAGCATGACAATGATCCCAAACACACCGCCCGGGCAACAAAGGAGTGACTTCGTAAGAAGCATTTCAAGGTCCTAGAGTGGCCTAGCCAGTCTCCAGATCTCAACCCCATAGAACATCTCTGGAGGGAGTTGAAAGTCCGTGTTGCCCAGCAACAGCCCCAAAACATCACTGCTCTAGAGGAGATCTGCATGGAGGAATGGGCCAAAATACCAGCAACAGTGTGTGAAAACCTTGTGAAGACTTACAGAAAACGTTTGACCTCTGTCATTGCCAACAAAGGGTATATAACAAAGTATTGAGATAAAATTTTGTTATTGACCAAATACTTATATTCCACCATAATTTGCAAATAAATTCGTAAAAAATCCTACAATGTGATTTTCGGGATTGTTTTTCTCATTTTGTCTGTCATAGTTGAAGTGTGCCTATGATGAAAATTACAGGCTTCTCTCATCTTTTTAATTGGGAGAACTTGCACAATTGGTGGCTGACTAAATACGTTTTTGCCCCACTGTATATACCACTATTACATACCACCAACTAACCCTCCACCTATATACCACTATTATATACCACCAACTAAACCTACAGCTATTTACCACTATTTCATAAAATGTTAAATCACCACCCTATTCCACTACTTTGACCCCAGCTGATCCCACACCAGGCCAATGACCTGGGAAGACAGGACTCTTTCGTTCAACACCTTGTAACTCTTCTCCATTACACTCTGTTTTGGCAATCATTCTCTACTCTCTTCACTGCCTCAGCATACAACACATTCTGTTCTACTCTGAACCTGGCAACCTCGACCTGTCTCTCTTGTGTCTGACACTTCTGATCCCCAGCAACATGGGAACCCCTACAATTGACACATATTTTTTCCCACCGATACTAAACATTCCTTTGTCCTAGGCAGTGTAGCCTAGTGGTTAGAGCATTGGACTAATAACCGGAAGGTTGCAAGTTCAAATCCCCGAGCTGACAAGGTACAAAATCTGTCGTTCTGCCCCTGAACAGGCAGTTAACCTACTGTTCCTAGGCCGTCATTGAAAATAAGAATTTGTTCTTAACTGACTTGCCTAGTAAAATAAAAAAACACTTCTCACATCTCATAATCTCCCTTCTACAAGCTAGTGCAACATGACCATATGCTTGGCATCTGAAACACCTTAGTGGGTTTGGCACAAACGCTCTCACTGGATAACTGACATATCCTAACTTTCTCAGGTAAAGACTGCTTCAAAAGTCAAACGGACAGACATCTTTTCAGTTTCACCATGCTCGCCACTGGGTCTGCGGTGAGATGCCCAAACCGCGGCTGACACAGGGAATTTTCCATTTCAGTTGCTCCACTTCCAACATTTAACGCCACCTCAGAAATTACTCCTTTCAAGGGTGCAAGTCATTGGCTTTTTCCCTAGTTGCGTGACGCGAAGTGCCCACTCCTTGGGGATGATAGAAAATCATCACAAGTCCACTTCGAGCTACCTTCACCGATTTAACAGTACCCAACCTCTTTTCTACCCAGCCTGAGACTACATATGGATCAGCTAAAAGGCAGGCCTCCACTTTCTCCAAATTATCCTTTGTAAGACCATCAGGACGAGGATCATTCATCCTCAGTCTTGTCAAGTTCAATTTCTGAGCCATCAGAGACAGCAGAATACAGTTTGTACTTGGCGCCATTCTTCCTCAATGTCTATGCGTTCACCACGCTCTTGTCGCGCCTTCATCAGCTGTATTGCTGTATTGCTTGCAGAGCACACACACTCATGGTGTTTCTCCAAAACCAAACTTCTGTTCCTTGGCTATGCTTCTCTTCTATCTCTGGCCTCTCCATGCTTCTCTTCTATCTCTGGCCTCTCCATGCTTGTCTTCTGTCTCTGGCCTCTCCATGCTTCTCTTCTATCTCTGGCCTCTCCATGCTTCTCTTCTATCTCTGGCCTCTCCATGCTTCTCTTCTATCTCTGGCCTCTACATGCTTCTCTTCTATCTCTGGCCTCTCCATGCTTCTCTTCTATCTCTGGCCTCTCCATGCTTCTCTTCTATCTCTGGCCTCTCCATGCTTCTCTTCTATCTCTGGCCTCTCCATGCTTCTCTTCTATATCTGGCCTCTCCATGCTTCTCTTCTATCTCTGGCCTCTCCATGCTTCTCTTCTATCTTTACTATTTTTCCCAGCTGGGCTGCATGTCTCAGAGGACTCTCTCCTCTCGTGGGGTAGGCTATCCCAGTCTGCAACACTTCCACTCATCCCTAGCTATGTCTGTAAACTAGGTAGCTACTGTAACATCTACAGCAGTAAGCTAAGCAGCTGATCAAGTTGAAGTCACTGCACTGGGGACCGACATCCTTGCACATCATTTTTGTAGGAGATAGCCACCTCTTTGTTTTGATTTTCTCACAAAATATTAAATCACTGTCACAATATTTGCAATAATTTAACTAGTTATTCTTCCTATTTCATGGAGAGTCATACAAGAGAGCAGTGATATAAAAAATGTTGGTTTCATTTTTGTTTTCATTTTTTGAATAGCGGATGCTCAATATTGAAATTGGAATATGAGTTCCATGTCCTAAAAGACAGATCAGTTGAGGGACGAGCGTCGCAGATGAGTGACAAGATCTGACATAAGACAATGGGCCTATGTTTTGAAATCTCTCGAGCCAGCTAAGTTGTGGAAGCCCAATGAGCCAGCAGAGGCGCTCCCGGTTCCTTCAGCAGCGACACCCAGCCCTGACGTCACCACCAAAAAAAACTCCCTGATGCTTAAAATTGTGGTGTCAGCATTCTGTGAGTACAGACGCTGGGAGACGAGAAGCAAGTACAGGGAGTGAACATTAAATAAACAACGGACAAAAAACAAACAAGGACAACGTCTGGACAGGGGAAAACACAACGACATTAATGCTGACACGGGGAACAAACTGAGGAACAGACAGATATAGAAGGAGAAATCAACAAAGTGAAGGAGTCCAGGTGAGTCCAATGAGCTCTAATGCGCGTAATGATGGTGACAGGTGTGCATAATGATGGACAGCCTGGCGCCCTTGAGCACCAGAGAGGGGGAGCTGGAGCAGGCGTGACATATATAGTGTTTGATTTGCTTGCCATCTCATGACAGTAGGCCGACTGACACATTTACCAGGATGATGTCAAGCTCTTTCCAAAAGCCTAATCTTTGATGAAGCAAGCTAACTGAAATGTTGTTTGCTTTAGCTAACTAGCTAGCTAGCTACATGCTAAATGGATCTGGCTACCCTCAGGTATCTGAAAATACATCTCCAATTGATGTTTACTGATTGCTGTAAAACGCTAAATATGTAATAATTGGAAATGTGTAGTTGTGACTATACTCTTCAAAAGGCGATGATATTAAAACCAAATAGTTACCATTAATTTAACAATCCCTTGGAAATGGTTTTAATGGAGCTGGGGGTCTCCTTGCCCTCCAGCAGCCAAATCTAACACTATTGTGCTGTTTTATTGATAACAACTTATTGGACTGGTTTGGAGTTCTCCCTGACTAATATGGCTACCATTTTCACCCATTCTGGAACTTTCAGGTTTATGACATAGCCCTTCTAGTAATTTAAGAGGCTCCTAATGGGTGGGGGCAATAACGAGGAGATTATGTCCATCTGTTGATGCATCCCTCCACTCTAGAACTGTCCTGGTGCCAGGCGTGTACTGCCAACACCAACCATATATTCAGAGGGGTGATGTTGGCATGTACTAGCCACATTACATTTACATTTAAGTCATTTAGCAGACGCTCTTATCCAGAGCGACTTACAAATTGGTGAATTCACCTTCTGACATCCAGTGGAACAGCCACTTTACAATAGTGCATCTAAATCATTTAAGGGGGGTGGGGGTGAGAAGGATTACTTTATCCTGTCCTAGGTATTCCTTGAAGAGGTGGGGTTTCAGGTGTCTCCGGAAGGTGGTGATTGACTCCGCTGTCCTGGCGTCGTGAGGGAGTTTGTTCCACCATTGGGGGGCCAGAGCAGCAGAGCATGACTTTACCTAATAGATACATATTATCCATTCAGACGAATGAATAGGGTCAGTCATCCTCTGTGAATATATTGTTACATCATTTTTTATAGTTTTGCACCAAACAAACAGTGGGGCTCCTTAGATATGACTCATGGCATACAGTATACTACTAAGGTAGTAGTTTTGGAATTGTTAGTTAGATTACTTGTTGGTTATTACTGCATTGTCGGGACTAGAAGCACAAGCATTTCGCCACACTCGCATTAACATCTGCTAACCATGTGTATGTGACAAATAAAATTTGATTTGATTTGATTTTTATTTATTTTGATATTTGAATGTAAATTGTGTCAGGGTAATGTATTGCATAACGACGTGGGATAAGTTATGTGTTGAGAGCCGATAAGGAAGATACTACTGCCCAAAGCAGAACAACATTCAGAATAGTTATATTATTCATATCATGCTTCCTCTGAAACTGAGGAAGTTGTTTGAAGATAAGAGATGCTAAAGTATACTGTATTATACATCTGTGTACAAATATGTCACTATTTCTACTTCTACAGCCATACGGGCAGGAAGCAGTTTCACAGCCCAGTGTTAACCACCAGATGAGGCTGACGACCCTGACACCAGACACGCTTCCCCATCAGTAGGGGTGTAGTGGAAGAAACCATAAGACACCCTTCCCCATCAGTAGGGGCGTAGTGGAAGAAACCATAAGACACCCTTCCCCATCAGTAGGGGCGTAGTGGAAGAAACCATAAGACACCCTTCCCCATCAGTAGGGGTGTAGTGGAAGAAACCATAAGACACCCTTCCCCATCAATATGGGTGTAGTGGAAGAAACCATAAGACACCCTTCCCCATCAGTAGGGGTGTAGTGGAAGAAACCATAAGACACCCTTCCCCATCAGTAGGGGTGTAGTGGAAGAAACCATAAGACACCCTTCCCCATCAGTAGGGGTGTAGTGGAAGAAACCATAAGACACCCTTCCCCATCAGTATGGGTGTAGTGGAAGAAACCATAAGACACCCTTCCCCATCAGTAGGGGTGTAGTGGAAGAAACCGTTAGACACCCTTCCCCATCAGTAGGGGTGTAGTGGAAGAAACCATAAGACATCCTTCCCCATCAGTAGGGGTGTAGTGGAAGAAACCATGAGACACCCTCCCCCATCAGTAGGGGTGTAGTGGAAGAAACCATAAGACACCCTTCCCCATCAGTAGGGGTGTAGTGGAAGAAACCATAATAACCGCCTCTCACTGTCAGCTGTGTTGATAGGAGATCACAACCAGCCACACCAACCTGCCTTATTAACTTCCTGCAGTCAGTGTGTGTGTGTGTGTGCATGCGTGTGTGTGTGCGTGCGTGCGTGTGTGCGCGTGTGTGTGTGTTTTGATCGTCATGGCGGGTCACTCATGTGTAAAGTCTAAATTCATCCTGGTCCAAAGTAATTCTGGTACATGCCCAAGAGGTTGGTCCCAGTGCAAAAACAGGCTACTGGTAAGCTGACATCATGAAGGCTATTTAAAAACTGAACACTGTGTGTGTATGTCGGTATCAGAGCACACACAGTATGTAATATTACCTGATGTTCTCCTTTACAGCATATTATACTGATCCCAGCTATCTGTTAGGGAAAGGGGGAGACCTAGTCAGATATACAACTTCCTCTTCTGTGTTTAACCCAACCCCTCTGAATCAGAGAGGTGTGGGGGGGCCTTAATAATCAACATTCACTTCTTCAGCACCCAGGGAACAGTGGGTTAATTGCCTTGTCCAGGGGCAGAATGACAGATTTTTACCTTGTTAGCTCAGGGATTCGATCCACCAACCTTTGCGATTACTGGCCTAAAACACTCTAACCAACAGGCCACCCGCCACCCTGTCTGTCCCCTCATCTACAGCATATTCCACTGATCCCAGCTATCTGTTACAGATCTGTCTGTCCTCCCCTCTTTGACACACATCCCCAAACTCACTTTCAGCCCAGATCCATGATTTACAAGAAAGACAGAGCGTTTCCCCGGAACCATTCAGTACATGTTATATGATACTATATTTAGCAGCATTGACATTCTATACGTGTTCTTGATAGTGGTGGGCATCGTTCAGGCTTGGGGACTCTCTGTCCCTGTCCAACCGTGTAGCGATCACTTTCACAGCTTGTGAGAGCAGCCATTTAAAACCAACAAAAGACTACAGCACTTGTTGTGAATGTGTGCTTACTGTACAGTGCTGACTCTGTGACATGGTCCTCAATCACTTGTGTTTCAGAAACATGTGTCAGGCCAGTGTGGGTTGCTGGTAGTAAGTAGCCTGCAGTGGTCAAATCAATATACTGTATCTATTTCTGATAGGGTCCCATTGTACTGCAGCTTAAAATATTACTCTGTACAATGAAGACTGTTTTGAGCTCAGTGTTGTTGTGTACATGATGTGTAACGGCTTTCGTCTGGTGGAAGAGAAGTGGACCAAAATGCAGCGTGGTGGTTATTCATGTTCTTTAATAAAAGGAACTAGACATGAAATAACTAACAAAACACGACCGTGACTACCTATACAGCCTATCTTGTGAACACAAATACAGAGACAGGAACAATCACCCACGAAACACTCAAAGAATATGGCTGCCTAAATATGATTCCCAATCTGAGACAACAATAAACACCTGCCTCTGATTGAGAACCACTCCAGACAGCCATAGACTTTGCTAGATACCCCCACTAAGCCACACACCCAACACCCAACAAAACCCCAAGACAAAACACACCACAATAAACCCATGTCACACCCTGGCCTGACCAAATAAATTAAGACAAACACAATATACTTCGACCGGGGCGTGACACCGGGGCGTGACATTATGATTCTAGCAGCTTCCTCTGCTGATTCCCCTCTGACAAATAAAACATTTGGCAGAGATGATTGACAACTGTCTGTCATAAGACTGATATGTGTGTGTGACACCCACCAGCCAGCCCCCATGCATCCTTTATCTCACATAATAAAACATGATTGTCTACTTTATAATCAGGCGGTCTATGTTCTAACCAAGGGGATCATTTTACCTGGTATGTAAGGGGTGTAATGTACAGAGCCGCTTGGCGGAGAAGAGGCACTCTGTAAATGGTCACTAGAGGACTGCCAGCTTGGCATAGTTTTTTTTTTTTAGAAACACTTCAAATAAGGGCTCTGTTTTGTGTAGGCTTACCCTGGCGTGACATTTGAAAACCATGTAAATCTCTCTTGAACAAGGTGACTTTTATTAATGTATACGAAACACAGCCCTTATTTTAAGTGTTTTTAAAATCCTCAATGTGAAAAATGCATTGGTGGAAAAAGTACCCAACTGTCATACTTGAGTAAATGTAAAGATTCCTTAATAGAAAATGACTCAAATAAAAGTGAAAGTCACCCAGAAAAATACTACTTGAGTAAAAGTATTTAGTTTTAAATATACTTAAGTATCAAAAGTGAATGTAATTACTAAAATACACTTAAGTATCAAAAGTAAAAGTAGAAATAATTTTGCATTCCTTATTAAGCAAATTTGTTTATTTTTTACATTTACAGATAGGCAGGGGCAAACTCCAACACTCAGACATCATTTAGAAATGAAGCATTTGCGTTTAGTGAATCTGCCAGATCAGATACAGTAGGGATAACCAGGGATATACTCGTGATAAGTGTGTGAATTGGACCATTTTGCTTTCCTGCTAAGCATTCGAAATGTAGCCAGTACTTTTGGGTGTCAGGGAAAATGTATGGAGTAAAAAGTACATTATTATCTTAAGGAACGTAGTGGAGTAAAAGTGAAAGTAGTCAAAACATAAATAGTAGAGTAAAGTACAAATCCCCCATAAAAATACATAAGTAGTACTTTAAAGTATTTTTACTTAAGTACTTTACACAGTGTAAAACAGCAATTGGAACCGTTTCCATGTTTGCCCCCTAGGTTTTATGGGTATTATGATACCTCCACTGTATGGCTCTATAAACGCACTTCTATAGCTTTGATAATTATTTTTTCCAAAGGTTGGGGAGTACCAAGATGGCGCGGTGGCTTCAAAACATTCATCTAGTGTATATATAAATCATTGGTTTCTGTAGTCATTCTCCATGGCAGACACCCACCCACTGTAGCACTTCTCCTCTCCACTGTCCTGTCCTGTCATACTGCCTGACTGTCCTCTCTGAAGAACTAAGAAAATGCAACGCCCTGGCTGCTGCCTACAGGTGTTGACCCCTGTCATGACGTTGGCCTGACACGACACCCCAGGTTGTTTTAATGCAGTACTGTCTTTGACCTGTAGGAGCAGTAGTGGTCATGAACTCCTTCAACCGATAATGTGGTAGTTATTTATTTTAACATTTATTTACGTAGGCAAGTTAGTTAGAACAAATTCTTACTTACTATGACGGCCTACCAAAAGGCAAAAGGCCTCCTGTGGGAACGGGGGCTGGGATTTAAAATAAATATAAATATCATAGAAATATAGGACAAAACACACACCACAACAAGAGAGACAACACAACACTACATAAAAAGAGACCTAAGACAACAGCATATCAAGGCAGCAACACATGACAACACAGCATGGTAGCAACACAACATAACAACAGCATGGCAGCAACACAACATGTCAGCAGCACAAAACATGATACAAACATTATTGGGCACAGACAACAGCACAAAGGGCATGAAGATAGAGACAACAATACATCACCCAAAGCAGCCACAACAGTCAGTCAGAGTGTCTATGATTGAGTCTTTGAATAAAGAGATGGAGATACAACTATCCCGTTTGAGTGTTTGTTGCAGCTCGTTCAGGTCACTAGCTGCAGTGAACTGAAGAGGAGCGACCCAGGGATGTGTGCGCTTTGGGGACTTTTAACAGAATGTGACTGGCAGAACGGGTGTTGTATGTGGAGGATGAGGGCTGTAGTAGATATCTCAGATTGGGGGGAGGGGGCCTACATCAATATGAGGCGTTACAATTGAGGTGGTACATCAATATGGGTTTGTTAACTCCTGCCTCTTAATTGAATTTTGCTAAGCCACACATAACAGAGGCTCCAGGCAAAGTGGGAGCTCTGCCAACCATCAAAAAGTCAAGTAATGTGACGTCTCAGAAGAAGAAAGAAAATCATTGTTTAGTTCCGAATGCCAACTACTGGTCATAGAGTTAGATGAAGCAACAGAAGTGCCAACCTCTTTCATGTGAACATGGGCAATGAAATCCTCATGAAAGTAAAATACACTTCATCGAGTGCTCCTTGGGGACTATGGTTAGGTATAACGAGTTTTGAATCAACATGTGTGATGTGTAGCCTGTCAGTCTTTGGAGTTTAGAACTAAGACACATTAGGCTTGATACTCACCAATCACCCCCCACCCCCCTCCAAATTAAAAAAAAAAAATTCAAAGCAAGGGCAAAAATAGTACAGAAAACCTTGGAAACCTTTGTGTTTTGATATAAAAAGACACAATCCATTCTTCTGGATGGTTAATATTTGCTTTCCTCTGGTAAATAGACCCTCTGTTTTATTACTGACTGCTACGCACGCCTCTTGTGAAGAGGGAACGCAACACCCTGCTACAACGCAACTCTCTGTGAAGCGAAAGAGTTGTGGACTCTAGGTGTGAGTAAGGATGACAAAAGGCAGAATTTACCGTTTACTAGGAATTTATTCCTTCACACGGTATTATGGGGAAAAGGGGCTGGACGGAACCAAAGCAAAGAAAGTAAATGTCAAAGCCCCCCCTCTCCTATCTTACCTGCCTACCCACTACTTATCTAACTTAGCACCACCTGGTGCGCTAACCAAAATACAGGGGGTGGTCCGCCCAGGTCTTATCTAGTGTGCCTAGACAGTGAATATACTATGGGTATATGTTGGCCCGCGGGTCTCTTGCCTAAGCACTCCCTAGGTGCCTTCCCCTTCCCCCCTGGGAACAAATGAAACAGGATAACAAACTATTTCAATAATCAAAACAGTGCATCCTATTGACACATACCAGACATAACCAACCAGCTCCCAAAGGCAACAACTAACATAGTATATACCAAATCACTTTCTGAGAAACAACCAACACAGCTCTCAGCAATTCTCTACATCACAATCAATCTTTCTGCAATCTCCTCCAAGCAATGATCTATCTTCTGAATAGAACACTGGCTTTTATATAGCTTCAGAAGGAATGGGTAATTGGAGACAGCTGCGTCTTGACGATTAGCCATGGAGTCGACCAATCAGCTGCTTGAGGGATTTCAGGAAGCCATTTCCTGAAATACACACATGCAAATACACAAACTACAACACAGAAACTGTGGAACGTAACACTGACCTGGACTCCTGGCATGGAACCCACATATATCACACAGTAAGATAAACATTCCAGCACCATTTCTTGACAGTACTGCTCATGCAAAGAAAGTGAAACTCAAACTTAGTGGATGTTTATCAACTGGAAAGGGGAACTTTTCTGACAGGAGGCCAGGTAAAAAAAATAATTTAATGCATTTTAGAATAAGGCTATAACGTAACAAGAAAGTAAAAGGGTATGAATACTTTCCGAATGCACTGTATGTCAGAAAAGTTCCTCTTTCAAGTTGATGAACATCCACTAAGTTTTGAGTTTAGGTGCCTTTTGGCGAACTTCAAGCGTGCTGTCATGTGCCTTTTACTGAGGAGTGGCTTCCTTCTGGCCACTCTACCATGAAGGCCTGATTGGTGGAGTGCTGCAGAGATGGTTATTCTTCTGTAAAGTTCTCCCATCTCCAAAGAGGAACTCTGGAGCTCTGTCAGAGTGACCATTGGGTTCTTGGTCAAATCCCTGAACAAGGCCCTTCTACCCCGATTGCTCAGTTTGGCGACCAGCTCTAGGAAGAGTCTTGGTGGTTCTAAACTTCTTCCATTTAAGAATGATGGAGGCCACTGTGTTCTTGGTGTCACGCCCTGACCTTAGAGATCCTTTTTATGTCTCTATTTTGGTTTGGTCAGGGCGTGAGTTGGGGTGGGCATTCTATGTTTTGTGTTTCTATTATTTTCTATTTCTAGGTTTTGGCCGGGTATGGTTCTCAATCAATCAGGGACAGCTGTCATTCAATCAGGGACAGTGTTTGTGGGAAGTTGTCTTTGTTTGCGGACACCATTGCCTTTAGCTTCACAGTTTGTTTTGTATAATTTATTGTTGACGTCATTCTTTAATAAATATGTACGCACACCACGCTGCACCTTGGTCCTCATCCTTCAACAGCCGTGACAGAACCTCCCACCACCAAAGGACCAAGCAGCGTGGTAAGGAGGAATGGACGTGGGAGGACATTTCCAATGGCAAGGGATCCTGGACGTGGGAGGAGATCCTGGCTGGGAAGGATCGCCTGGCCTGTGAGCAGCTAGAAGCAGAGAGGAAGGCGAAGGCAGCAGCTAAAGCGGAGGGGCAACGTTATGAGGGAACACGGCTGGAAGCCCGAGAGGAAGCACACGGGGAGTGTGGCTGAGTCAGGTTGGAGACCTGAGCCAACTCTCCGTGCTTAGTGTGGCAAGCAGGTGAGTGGTCAGGCCTCGTGCTATGGGGTGATGCGCACTGTGTCGAGGCAGAGCATACACAGGCCGGTGTATTGGGCATCCAGCCAGAACGGATGCCCGCTTCCACCCGGCAAATGTGGTACGCTGGCACCGAGCACACCGGCCTGTGAATACTCAGCCTCGACACCGTACGCATCACTGTATGGCATCCAGCCAGACAATTCCATTTCTGGGGCCCGCTATGAGGGTCCCCAGTCCGGGGTGTGTGGTGAGGGTCCCCACTCTAGAGGCGCCATCTAAGTGGGCCAAGCCAGAGGTGGAGCGGGGTCTACGTCCCGCACCAGAGCCGTCACCGCGGATAGATGCCCACCCAGACCCTCCCCTATAGGTTTGGGGGGGGGGGGGGGTGAGCTGTCTATCGTTGTCTCTGATTGGGAACCATACATAGGTATCCTTTTTTGGTGGGAAGTTGTCTTTGTTTGCGGGCACTATTGCCTTTAGCTTCACAGTTTGTTTTGTATGTTGTTGTTTTTTTTGTCGGCGTCATTCTTTAATAAAGTAATCTGTACATTCACCACACTGCACCTTGGTCCTTATCCTTCAACAGCCGTGACTCTTGGGGACCTTCAATGCTGCAGAAATGTTTTGGTACCCTTCCCCAGATCTGTGCCTCGACACAATCCTGTCTCGGAGCTCTACGGACAATTCCTTCAACCTCAGGGCTTGGTTTTTTCTCTGACATGCACTGTCAACTGTGGGACATTATATAGACAGGTGTGTGCATTTCCATATCATGTCCAATGAATTGAATTTACCACAGGTGGACTCTACTCAAGTTGTAGAAACATCTCAAGGATGAATGGAAACAATGGAATCAAGATGCACCTATTCTTATTTTTTAGTCTCCTAGCAAAGGGTCCGAATACTTATGTAAACAAGGTATTTTTTTTATAAATTTGCCCAAAATTCTAAAGAACCTGTTGTCGCTTGGTCATTATAGGGTGTGTAGATTGATGAGGACAATTTTTTTATTTGATCAATTTTAGAATAAGGCTGTGTGACGTAACAAAAATGTGGGAAGAGGGAAGGGGTCTGAATGCTTTCAGAATGAACTGTAGATATAGACTGCCTCAGGGATATGATCGCTGTTAGATCTCATTGGGATTGTTCATTTATTAAACAGTTTTGGCAAAGATGGAAAGATTCTCGCTTGAATTATGTTCTTTTAAAGACCCATATCTTTCCTCTTATCGAGCTTCCTTTAACTCTTAACACTCAAACTGTCACGCCCTGGCCATAGAGAGGCTTTTTATTCTCTATGTTGGTCAGGCCAGGGTGTGACTAGGGTGGGCATTCTATGTTCTTCTATGTTTTTGTATTTCTTTGTTTTTGGCCGGGTATGGTTCTCAATCAGGGACAGCTGTCTGTCATTGTCTCTGATTGAGAACCATACTTAGGTAGCTCTTGCCCACATGGGTTTTGTGGGTAGTTATTTTCTGTTTAGTGTTTTTGTACCTTACAGAACTGTTCGTTTGTCGGTTTGTTGTTTTTGTTCAGTATTCAACTTTTTTAAAATGCATTATGAATACGTGCCACGCTGCACTTTGGTCCTCTTCTCCTTCTCCCCGTCGACAATCGTTACACAAACACACAAACTGACACACACCAAGTCTTACGCGATTAGATGGTTGTCTCCATGGTGACAGGCAGGCACTGTAAGGTTAGATAAAATATAGATGTTTCATCACTAAGCTCTCAGCTCAGCTGCTCAGTTGGCATTACTATTGACATTTCTGAATTTTCTGTCTCTGTCAGCAGCCGCTGTGAGAGACTACACCATAAGAGTCTATAATAAAGACAGCACAGAAATGGATTGAATACAACAAAACACAGCCTTCTCAGCCTCAGATGCAACCTTTCCATCAAATATTTTTGCCAAAGGATTAGTTGCAGGTTAATGCGTCATGAGTCTTGTCCTGTAGGCTAACTTTGTTTTCCCCTTAGATATGCCAGCTGCACTCAAAATTGGCTATATTGTCATCATTTTTTATTTTTATTACAGTAAGTACCAATTCATTCTTTGGGTAAATAGTAAATAGCTTATTCATTATGTGCTGCTAAATTATTATTTGAGAGGGATACTCCATGTGGCACTATAGGGACATTGCTTAGATGACAATGTTGCTTAAAGGTTTGGTAAGGGCTTATTGTTCATCCAAACCTCCAGCTAAAGTTGTTCCCTAGTTGTGGTTCTCTTCTTTCTCTACTAGGATCAGCCAGGTCAGGGACTCACTCACTCTGCATTAGCAGTCTGTCACAGGACGTTAGTCAGGGGACAATATGATGAGTCACTATCCAGCAAATTATCTGTCACATGATCTCAGTACATATACACCTGTTCTGAAAGGCCCCAGAATCTGCAACACCACCAAGCAAGCGGCATCATGAAGACCAAGGAGCTCTCCAAACAGGTCAGGGACAAAGTTTTGAGTAAATACAGATCATGGTTGGGTTATAAATGTTGAACATCCCACAGAGCACCATTATTAAAAAATGGAAAGAACATGGCACCACAATAAACCTGCCAAGAGAGGGCCACCCACCAAACCTCACGGACCGGGCAAGAAGGGAGTTAATCAGGGAGGCAACAAAGAGACCAAAGATAACCCTGAAGGAGCTGCAAAGCTCCACAGCAGAGATTGGAGTATCTGTCCATAGTACCACTTTAAGTCGTACACTCCACAGAGCTGGGCTTTATGGAAGAGTGGTCAGAAAAAAAGCCATTGCTTAAAGAAAAAAACAAGCAAATATGTGTCGGGACTACTTCAACAGGAGGAAGCTGTCACACAGCCACGTTGTAATCTTCAAGTCCTTGTACATTTGGTTGTTTACATACATATAATTTATAGACCACTAGACAAACATTCTGCTTCTCTGTTCGGAGCCTTTTGAAAGTGGGGTACAAGGCACGTCGTCTCTCCACTATTTCATGAGGAAATGGTTCATTAATAGGGAACGGCCATTTTCATTTTGTAGTGGGTTAGCATAGCTACGATCGGCCTTCCCTCTGCTCTGCCACCAAGACTTTCTCCAGCTATAGAATAACTATCTTCAAAGTATTGACTTGGGACGTCGTCGGGTTTGAAATGAAAGCTTCTTTTAGTAATACTACTTGTTCATGTTACATTTCACAACTTTAGATTCTACAAAACAAAAGAAATTTGCTAGTGAAAGTCAGGATAATCCCTTGTCGCTCCTCCTTGTACATAACTGTTCTCTCTCTCTACCTCCTTTTGCAAGGCATTCTGGAACTTGCAGTCAATAGCATAATCCAATACTAACCAATACAACAGAAATATGTATGTAGTTCTCTCAATCTCCAACACAAATTCTAATACAATTACATATGTAAATAACTCTAAAGAAAATATCTGTAGATACAGTTCAGTGAATTAACTGTAAACATTAACTCTGTAACCCAGTAAAGTTACAACTTCCTCCCCCAGATGAACAAAGTTCATCTAAATCTCTAAGCAGTATATCAACTGAATAGTTCTCCTCAACAAAGTCCCTGAAGCGGTACGAACTGAACATGATCTCACTAGGCCATCTCGGCCTGGAAACAGTTTCTCAATCTTTCCTAGTTTCCAGGTTTGTCTGGGTGTGTTATCTTCTCCAATAAGTACAACGTCACCCTCTTTCAGTGAGGTGGGCTGTGGTGTTTCACAGCGGTGTGCTGACTTTAGATCCAGCAAGTAGTCTCTTCACCAACTGTTTCAGAAGCTGGTCACAAGTCTCTGCCTGTACTTCCATCTGGGTGTCATTTCCTCCTTGTTTAGCGTTGGGTGCTGAGTCTCAGCCGGAAGTGTGCTGGAGTCAGGGGTTGTGGTTCATCCACTTCATTGTGCACAAAGGTCAGAGGCCTAGAATTTAGGATAGCTTCAACCTCTGCCAGGACTGTGCACATCTCTTCAAAGTTCAGTGAAGCTCTCCCAAGAACCTTTCTTAGGCATGTTTTCACTGACCTGATGAGTCTTTCCCAGAATCCGCCGCACCAGACTGCTCGCACGGCGATTAATCTCCAGGTGATGCCCCTTTCTGAGAAGAAAAGGGCTCTCCGATTGCCTTCCACAGCGCTTTCAAGTCCTGATCAGCTCTCTTGAATGTTTTTGCATTGTCTGAGTAGATTACCTTGCATAATCCTCTCCTTGAGATGAATCTTTTTAGAGATAACAGGAATGTCTGTTGACTGATCTGAGACCAGTTCCAAATGCACTGCTCTGGTTACAGCACAAGTGAACAGTGCAATGTATGACTCTGCAATGTATGATCCAGCGCTCTCTCCCTGCTCTGAAACCTCGGTTTTCTGTCTTTTGGAAACTGATAATCTCAGACACTTTCCATTCATCATCTACTCCCCTCTGACGACTATAGTCAAGAGCTATGTCCTCTGGAATCATCTGCAGTAAGATTGGGCATAGAAGGCTTCCATAGGTTTCTGACACTACACCCAGTGATTCCAAGCTCATAATCTGAATTCCACATTCATCATATAGCTGCCTCAATGCATTTAGGTCAGAGGATTTCTTCTCAGGAGTGAGATTCAGTAGCTTTGACATGTGAGCACTAATCACAAGATCTTTCCTTCCAAATATGTTCTTGAGCAGAGCTATTGCACCATCATAGTTACTGTCTGTTAACATCAGTCCTGCTACTGCCTTTGCAGCTGGTCCAGTGAGATATGTTTTCAGATAGGTAAACTTCATTTTATTACACAGTGAATAGCAGTCTCATACTGGCTCCAACTCCTGCCACATACAGGCATCTCCATAGAATTTCTCAATAATCAACTTTGGTAGCCTTACTGATTGTCTGTGTGATCTGTTTGAGTTAGCGTCACTCACCCTGTGCTGGTAGTGGATTGACATCCTGTTTTTTTCTTTATCACTGTTGTGCACAGCACTTCAGCATGATAACACGCTCTTTTGTAATCCTCCGTGCATGCAATCACTGCATGCAATCACTGCCTCCAATCCGTTCAATGGCGTTAACTGTTCAATTCCACGATCAAGTTCAAACAAGCTGTCCTCCTTAGCTGACAGCAATTCCAACAATATACTCAAGTGATCGCTATCCAAATTTGTGACTGGGTTATTTCCAGGTCAATCTGAGTCAAAATCCGTGTTGTGTCACCTCGAATGGTATCCTGCTTTAGCTGTCTCAAGTTCTTTTTGCTTCAAACACCGACGTTCCTCCTCAGCCATTTCAGCCTCTTCATCCCTACAATCTTCATTCAAATCCAATTTTGATTTGATTTGATTTACAATATTCAAATTTAGCTCATACTTTCCCCGGTTTTCTGGCACCAAAATATAGAACAACTATCTTCAAAGTAATGACTCGGGACGTCGGGTTTGACATGAAAGCTTCTTTTAGTAATAATACTTGTTCATGTTACATTTAACAACTTTAGATTCTACAAAACAATAAAAGTTGTCTGCGCTTGAAAAGTCAGGATAATCACTTGTCACTTGTGCATAAATGGCGCATTTCTCATTTTTTCTCTCTACCTCCCGTCGCAAGGCATTCTGGAACTTGCAGTCAATAGCATAATCCAATACTAACCAATACAACAGAAATATGTATGTAGTTCTCTCAATCGCCAACACACGAATTGTAATACAATTACATATGTAAAGAACTCTAAAGAAAATATCTGTAGATACAGCTCAATGAATTAACTGTAAACATTACCTCTGTCAACCCAGTAAAGTTACAACACCTCTGTTAACTGATATATATTTCTCATACTTCTGCACTTTAGATCAAGTCATTCAAGATGACTTTCATTGTTTTATTATCATACCATAGCCTCTCTGAAGTGTCTTTTAGGGTGTCCACGGTAGTTTTCAATATCTTATCTTCCACTCGTATTTCTTCTATCATTTTATTACTGTAATCCATTCCTGTTTTTAAGGCCTCAACCTCCGCCTGTAGCCCAGGCAACAGATCCAGTTTTTGTAAACTGTTCTCTCATGCTTGCAATAAGCAATGCTCTATCTTCTGGAGACATAGTTATAAACCCAGTGTCACCCTCCAATGTTAAGACACTTTCCATTCATCATCTACTCCCCTCTGGCTTGATGTGATATTTTAGACAGTGGCTTCCCTCTCATTTCACTCATAGAACTCGAGAAAAGGTTTATTTTTTCGAGCATATCAAAAATGCTGATCAATAAATGGTTCCAGATTCTCATTATTATCCAGAATGTTTGTTTCGTAGTTACCAGCTAATCCTTAATTTTGTGTCTGTGGGTCTGTGAGTCCAGTGACTGGCTGCTGGGTCTGTGAGTCCGGTGACTGGCTGCTGGGTCTGTGAGTCCAGTGACTGACTGCCGGGTCTGTGAGTCCAGTGACTGGCTGTCGGTTCTGTGAGTCCAGTGACTGGCTGCTGGGTCTGTGAGTCCAGTGACTGACTGCCGGGTCTGTGAGTCCAGTGACTGACTGCCGTAGTGGTCTGTGAGTCCGGTGACTGACTGCCGTGTCTGTGAGTCCGGTGACTGGCTGCTGGGTCTGTGAGTCCAGTGACTGACTGCCGGGTCTGTGAGTCCAGTGACTGGCTGTCGGTTCTGTGAGTCCAGTGACTGGCTGCTGGGTCTGTGAGTCCAGTGACTGACTGCCGGGTCTGTGAGTCCAGTGACTGGCTGTCGGTTCTGTGAGTCCAGTGACTGGCTGCTGGGTCTGTGAGTCCGGTGACTGACTGCCGTGTCTGTGAGTCCGGTGACTGGCTGTCGGTTCTGTGAGTCCAGTGACTGGCTGCTGGGTCTGTGAGTCCAGTGACAGCGACAGTGCACATCTATAATATCTATTCTCCAGTCTCTGTGTTGACACATAAGCTCATAAAATAAGTGTTATTGATATGAAACATATCATTTAGAAATCTACAGTATATTGTTGACCTTTTCTAGTGCCACCAGTAACTTCCTTGCCAGTCTGGCTACCTGTAACTGTAATGCATTCCTGGGAGTCAGGAAGCAGGTGCAGTCAGTTTTTGCGAGTTTGATAAGAATGAATAGAGTGAATAAACAACCAAGTGTAACATCTGACCATGAACACAGAAACAATGCTGCATGATGGGTGATAAAAATGGAATGCTAAATCCACTGGCTGTCGGTTCTCGATCCAAAGGGGGAGTAATCAGGGAAGTGATGAAGTCCAGGTGTGCCTAATGATGAGGCACAGGTGTGAGTAATGATGACTGGCGCAGATGTGAGTAATGAAGTTTGCCAGGTGTGAGTAATGAAGGTTATCAGGTGTGAGTAATGAAGGTTGCCAGGTGTGAGTAATGAAGGTTGCCAGGTGTGTGTAATGAAGGTTGCCAGGTGTTGTAATGAAGG
The DNA here is from genome assembly GCF_036934945.1 of Oncorhynchus masou masou. Lineage (NCBI taxonomy): Eukaryota > Metazoa > Chordata > Actinopteri > Salmoniformes > Salmonidae > Oncorhynchus > Oncorhynchus masou. The sequence goes on along the minus strand of NC_088223.1, from coordinate 88,013,810 downwards.
TTGCCAGGTGTGTGTAATGAAGGTTACCAGGTGTGTGTAATGAAGGTTGCCAGGTGTGTGTAATGAAGGTTGCCAGGTGTGCCTAATGATGAGGCGCAGGTGTGAGTAATGATGAGGCGCAGATGTGAGTAATGAAGTTTGCCAGGTGTGAGTAATGAAGGTTATCAGGTGTGAGTAATGAAGGTTACCAGGTGTGAGTAATGAAGGTTATCAGGTGTGAGTAATGAAGGTTGCCAGGTGTGCCTAATGATGAGGCGCAGGTGTGAGTAATGATGAGGCGCAGATGTGAGTAATGAAGTTTGCCAGGTGTGAGTAATGAAGGTTATCAGGTGTGAGTAATGAAGGTTGCCAGGTGTGAGTAATGAAGGTTGCCAGGTGTGTGTAATGAAGGTTGCCAGGTGTGTGTAATGAAGGTTGCCAGGTGTGTGTAATGAAGGTTACCAGGTGTGTGTAATGAAGGTTGCCAGGTGTGTGTAATGAAGGTTGCCAGGTGTGTGTAATGAAGGTTGCCAGGTGTGAGTAATGAAGGTTGCCAGGTGTGAGTAATGAAGGTTGTCAGGTGTGCGTAATGAAGGTTGCCAGTTGTGTGTAATGAAGGTTGTCAGGTGTGTGAAATGAAGGTTGCCAGGTGTGAGTAATGAAGGTTGCCAGGTGTGCGTAATGAAGGTTGCCAGGTGTGCGAAATGAAGGTTGCCAGGTGTGAGTAATGAAGGTTGCCAGGTGTGCGTAATGAAGGTTGCCAGGTGTGCGTAATGAAGGTTGCCAGGTGTGAGTAATGAAGGTTGCCAGGTGTGCGTAATGAAGGTTGCTAGGTGTGCGTAATGAAGGTTGCCAGGTGTGCGTAATGAAGGTTGCCAGGACCGGTGGTGAGTAGACCGGAGAGGGGGTGCCGGAGTAGACTTAACATTACCCAAAGCCACCGACACAGGTTTAACTGCAGAATAACTGCATAAAGTCGCCCATATGCACATGTATACATACGCACACACTACAGTCACGAAGATGTAGAGTGAAACGTTCATCTGAATGTGCCGTCCTCCAGCACAAAGATGACATCAGAAAAACAGAACAAGGTGAAAACAAGGTGAAAAGGTGGTGAGTCATAGAGAGGAGAAAAGGGTCGAAAACAGCAGGCTGCAGAGTGGGGCACAGTACTGACACCCATCATGAACCCATGCCTGAGAAAAGGCACTTTGCCACCCCTTTTTTCTCTGATGTCTCCTCTGGGAATGGATGTTGCTTATTACATCTACTTTGTGTGTGTGTGTGTGTGTGTGTGTGTGTGTGTGTGTGTGTGTGTGTGTGTGTGTGTGTGTGTGTGTGTGTGTGTGTGTGTGTGTGTGTGTGGGGGGGGGGGGGTTAATGGATTCTAACACTCAAAGAGAGCCTTTTTGGTTGGCTAGTCGCTAGTAGGTAGTTTAGCCGAGATTAGTCTATAAGCAAGGGAAAAAAGGGGGTTTGGAAGAAAAGAGGAAAGAGAGGACATGAACAAAAGGCAGTGGCCTTAAAAAAAGGAGGCTTGTTTTTGACCATGCATGTGCCTTTTAGGACAGCCATTAAAACAACTGAAGGTTTTCACTTCATCTTCAAACTATAATGGTTAGATGAGGAAAAGTACAGTCTAGTCTAGATTGTCTTCCATTAGGTTGGTGAAAAATAAACACATTTTACCACCTCCCAACTTCCTAATTATTGGTCACAATCCTTTTCTTGTAGCCTTAGCACTACTTAATGGCTATAATGGACACCTGGGTGTATTTTGAAATGGACTGGTAGATTGGAGAGAAAATAAGCATGTCTCTCATTATACAGACACTTCTCCCGGTCTGTAGAATCTGCACTTAGCCTCCCTCTGGTCTCTTTCTCTCACTCTGGTTTCTCACTCTCCCTCTCTTTCTCTCATCTCTCACTCTGGTCTCCTCTCTCTTTCTCTCATCTCTCACTCTGGTCTCTCTCTCCCTCTCTTTCTCTCACTCTGATCTCTCACTCTGGTCTCTCTCTCCCTCTCTTTCTCTCTCTCTGGTCGCTCTTTCTCCCTCTGGTCTCTTTCTCTCACTCTGGTCTCTCTCTCTGATCTCTCACTCTGGTCTCTCTCTCCCTCTTTTTTCTCTCTGGTCTCTCACTCTGGTCTCTCTCTCCTCTCTTTCTCTCTCTCTGGTCTCTCACTCTGGTCTCTCTCTCCCTCTCTTTCTCTCACTCTGGTCTCTCTCTCCCTCTCTTTCTCTCTCTCTGGTCGCTCTTTCTCCCTCTGGTCTCTTTCTCTCACTCTGGTCTCTCACTCTGGTCTCTCTCTCCCTCTCTTTCTCTCACTCTGGTCTCTCTCTCCCTCTCTTTCTCTCTCTCTGGTCTCTCACTCTGGTATCTCTCTCTCTCTGGTCTCTCTCTCTCTGGTCTCTCTCTCACTCTGGTATCTCTCTCTCTCTGGTATCTAACTCTGGTCTCTCTCTCCCTCTCTTTCTCTCTCTCTGGTCTCTCACTCTGGTTTCTCTCTCCCTCTCTTTCTGTCACTCTGGTCTCTCTCTCCCTCTCTTTCTCTCACTCTGGTCTCTCTCTCTGGTCTCTCTCCTCTGGTCTCTCTTCTGGTCTATCTCTCTCTCTGGTCTCTCTCTCTGGTATCTCTTTCTCTCTCTCTGGTCTATCTCTCTCTCTCTCTGGTCTCACTCTGGTCTTTCTCTCTCTCACTCTGGTCTTTCTCTCTCTGGTATCTCTCTGGTCTCTCACTCTCCCTCTCTTTCTCTCTCTCTGGTCTCTCTCTCTGGTTTCTCTCCCTCTCTGGTCTCTCACTCTGGTCTCTATCTCCTCTCTTTCTCTCCCTCTGGTCTCTCTTAACTCTTCTCTCTCTCTCTAACTCTGGTCTCTCTCTAACTCTATCTCTCTCTCTCTCTCTGGTCTCTCTCTCTCTCTCTCTCACTCTAGTCTCTCTCTCTCTCACTCTGGTCTCTCTCTCACTCTGGTGTCTCTCTCACTGTGGTCTCTCTCTCTGGTCTCTCTCTCTCTCTGGTCTCTCTCTCTCTGGTCTATCTCTCTCTCACTCTGGTCTCTCTCTCACTCTGGTGTCTCTCACTCTGGTGTCTCTCTCACTCTGGTATCTCTCTCACTCTGGTCTCTCAATCTGGTCTCTCACTCTGGTCTCTCTCTCACTATGGTCTCTCTCTTTCTCAATTCCATTCAAAGGGATGTATCGGCATGGGAAACATTTATTTACATTGCCAATGCAAGTGAAATAGATAAAAATTTAATAAACAATACAAATTAACAGTAAACATTACACTCCCAAAAGTTCCAAAGGAATAGAGACATTTCAAGTGTTGTAACGATGTGCAAATAGTTAAAGTACAAAAGGGAAAATAAATATACATAAATATAGGTTTTTATTTACAGTGGTGTTTTTTCTTCACTGGTTGCCCTTTTCTTGTTGCAACAGGTCACAAATCTTGCTGCTGTGATGGCACACTGTGGAATTTCACCCAGTAGATATGGGAGTTTATCAAAATTGGGTTTGTTTTTGAATTCTCTGTGGGTCTGTGTAATCTGAGGGAAATATGTGTCTCTATTATGGTCATACATTTGGCAGGAGGTTAGGAAGTGTTTGACATTAGAGACGCTTCCATTAAAGAAAACCCTTCGAGTTCTATTCGATAGATAGCTAGGTTGAAAAGCCATAGCACATACATTTTTTCAACAACAGGTTATGGTCAATAATATCAAAGGCTGCACTGAAATCTAACAGTACAGCTCCCACAATCTTCTTATTTTCAATTTCTTTCAACCAATCATCATTCATTTGTGTCAGTGCAGTACATGTTGAGTGCCCTTCTCTATAAGCATGCTGAAAGTCTGTTGTTAGTTTGTTTACAGAGAAATAGCATTGTATTTGGTCAAACCCAATTTTTTTCCAACAGTTCGCTAAGAGCTGGCAGCAAGCTGATAGGTCTGCTGTTAGAACTAGTATAGGCCACTTTACAACTCTTGGGTAGCAGAATTACTTTGGCTTCCCTCCGGCCTGAGGACAAAGACTTTCCTCTAGGCTCTTAACAGGTGCATGTTTATCAATAATTGGAATAAGTAATTTCATAAATTCATCAAGTGTAGCATCTGGATGGTTGTCATTAATCACATCAGACCAACAAATATGTTTAACATCTTTCACATAAGAGCAACAGCAAAATCTTTTGTATGATCTCTGATAAACTATTTTAGGCCCAGCTGTTGGAACTTTGGCTTTCCTGGATATAGCCACTATATTGGGATCACTGCATCCAATGGGTACGGATACAGCTTTAGAACAAAGTTATTGGGCCCACAGGAAATCACGGACTACAAAAACAAAAACAGCCACGTCACAGACATCAACATCACGCTTCCAGACGAACTAAACACCTTCTTTTGCACGCTTTGAGGATAATACAGTGCCACTATCGTGGCTCGCTAACAAAGACTGCGCCCCCCCCCTTCTCCGTGGCTGACGTGAGTAAAACATTTAAACTTGTTAACCCTCGTAAGGCTGCTGGCCGGGCATCCCTAGCCGCGTCCTCAGAGCATGCGCAGACCAGCTGGCTGGTGTGTTATGGACATATTCAATGGCTCCCTATCCCAGTCTGTTGTCCCCACATGCTTCAAGATGGCTACCATTGTTCCTGTACCCAAGAAGGCGAAGATAACTGAACTAAATGACTACCGCCCCGTAGCACTTACTTCTGTCATTATGAAGTGCATTGAGAGGCTCGTCAAGGATCATATCACTGCCCCCTTACTGGCCACCCTAGACCCACTTCAGTTTGCATACCTCCCCAACAGGTCCACAGATTACGCAATCACCATCACACTGCGCACTGACCTATCCCATCTGGAAAAAAAGAATATCTACTATGTAAGAATGCTGTTCATTGACTACAGCTCAGCATTAAACACCATAGTACCCTCCAAGCTCATCATCAAGCTGGAGGCCCTGGGTCTCAACCCCTCCCTGTGCAACTGGGTCCTGGACTTTTGACGGGCGGCCCCCAGGTAGTGAAAGTAGGAAACAACATCTCCACTTTGCTGACCCTCAACACTGGGGCCCCACAAGGGTGTGTGCTCCGCCCTCTCCTGTACTCCCTGTTCACCCATGACTGCATGGCCATGCACGCGTCCAACTAAATCATCAAGTTTGCAGACAACACTACAGTGGTAGGCTTGATTACCATAATAAATTACCGGATAAAGCAGTAAACGGATAAAGTAGTACACGGATAAAGTAGTACCAGGTAAAGTAGTACACAGATAAAGTAGTAAACAGATAAAGTAGTACCAGGTAAAGTAGTACACAGATAAAGTAGTAAACGGATAAAGTATAGCATGGGTAGTAGTACTTGGGTAAAGTAGTAAACAGACAAAGTAGTACATGGGTAAAGTAGTACACGGATAAAAGTAGTAAACAGATAAAGTAGTAAACAGATAAAGTAGTACACGGATAAAGTAGTAACAGGTTAAGTAGTACATAGTAAATGGATAAAGTAGTACGGATAGAGTAGTACATGGATAAAGTAGTAACCAGGTAAAGTAGTACGGATAAAGTAGTACATAGGTAAAGTAGTAAAGTAGTACACGGATAAAGTAGTAAATGGATAAAGTAGTACACGGATAAAGTAGTACCATGGGTAAAGTAGTAAACAGGTAAAGTAGTACATGTGTAAAGTAGTACACGGATAAAGTAGTACATAGGTAAAGTAGTACATGGATAAAGTAGTAACCAGGTAAAGTAGTACATGGGTAAAGTAGTAAACAGATAAATTAGTACCAGGTAAAGTAGTAAACAGATAAAGTAGTACCAGGTAAAGTAGTACACGGATAAAGTAGTAAACAGATAAAGTAGTACACAGGTAAAGTAGTACAAGGTAAAGTAGTACATGGATAAAGTAGTACACAGGATAAAGTAGTACACGGATAAAGTAGTAAATGGATAAAGTAGTACATGGATAAAGTAGTACACGGATAAAGTAGTAAATGGATAAAGTAGTACATGGATAAAGTAGTACACAGATAAAGTAGTACAGGTAAAGTAGTAAACGGATAAAGTAGTACATGGATAAAGTAGTACACGGATAAAGTAGTAAATGGATAAAGTAGTACATGGATAAAGTAGTACAGATAAAGTAGTAAACAGATTAAGTAAAGTAAACGGATAAAGTAGTAAATGGATAAAGTAGTAAACAGATAAAGTAGTACATGGGTAAAGTAGTACATGGATAAAGTAGTACACGGATAAAGTAGTACACGGATAAAGTAGTACCAGGTAAAGTAGTAAACTATTACTGTTATCATAAGCAGTACATATTCCTAGCCTGTACGGAACGTATGTTTCTGTCCTGTAAGTAACTGACAATAGTCTGATAAGAGGGTTAATTGGGAGTCAAAATGTACAGAGATCGCACACCCTGGAACTTCTATAGGATCAAGGATTTAGTTCAACATTGTACCCGTAGATGAATATAACTGAATGAAAAGCTTTTCAAGAATGAGGCCATTGAAATGAAAAAAAACTTTCATGACTCTCAAATGCCACCCATCATCTCTGCAGCAGCCCTGAATAAAGCTGTAAACGTATCCTACAGCCTCTGCAGCTCCTCTCTCTCTCTCTCTCTCTCTCTCTCTCTCTCTCTCTCTCTCTCTCTCTCTCTCTCTCTCTCTCCTTCTCTCTCTCTCTCTCTCTCTCTCTCCCTCTCTCTCTCTCTGTCTCTCTCTCTCTCTCTCTCTCTCTCTCTCTCTCTCTCTCTCTCTCTCTCTCTCTCTCTCTCTCTCTCTCTCTCTCCCTCTCTCTCTCTCTCTCTCTCTCTCTCTCTCTCTCTCTGTGTCTCTCTCTCTCCTTCTCTCTCTCTCTCTCCCTCTCTCTCTCCCTCTCTCTCTCTGTCTCTTTCTCTCTCTCCCTCCCTCTCTCTCTCTCCCTCTCTCTCTATTCAATTCAAAGGGCTTTATTTTCATGGGGAAACGACTCCCTTATCGCCATTACCATTAAAATTGATCGACCGCTAAGGGAACGCAAGAGTGATAGGAGGTCTGGTCTTGGGTACACCCACTATGGTACGTTCACCTCCAAGGGAATCTGAACGTTTGAAGCCTTCCCGAGCCCTCTCAGGAATCTATGACGGGTGAGTTGGATACTCCCGAGCCTATACAGTTGGGAAGAACTAGGCTATCAGTTTGGGAGCGCTCACGAAGGATGAGTAATAACTGTTGTCTGTACTGTGGAGGGGCAGGACATTTTATAGCTACCTGCCCTATTAGGAAACCCTTGTCTCTAATGGGTACCAGTACTATGGTGAGTCAGACAGTTCCCTAATTCCCAGGGGGCTGATGAAAGGTTTATGGATGCCACGATTGCTTCGGAGCTTGGTTTTCCCACTCAGCCTGTCTCTGTTCCCATGGATGCTCGGGCACTGGACGGCCGCTCTATAGGGCAAGTCACACATAGTACTGTGTCCATTCAATTACGGGTTTTGTGCAGTGAGACAATACAGTTCCTCCTCATTGCATCTCCCCATGTTCTGGTTATGTTGGGATTTTCCTGGCTTCAAAATCACAATCTCATGTTTGATTGGACCACAAGCTCCATCCTGAGTCGGAGCCCATTTTGCCATTCCCACTGCCTTCAAGAAGCACAGCCTTCCTCAGGTCATCTTCCTCAGGATGGTAGCAAGACTGTGGATGTCTCTGCTATCCCCACAGAATACCATGACCTCCTGGAAGTGTTCAGTAAGGCACCGTCCTTATGATTGTGCCTTTATTCTTCTCCCAGGCACTCTACCACATCGGGGTCGATTGTATTCTCTGTCTGGACCAGAGACCAAAGCTATGGAGGAGTACATAGAGAAGTCTCTGGCCACTGGGGCCGTCCGTCCATCTGCATCTCCTGCCGTCGCAGGGTTTTTCTTTGTGGAGAAGAATGACAAGACCCTGCGCCCGTGCATTGACTACTAATGACATTACTGTCAAGAACCGTTACCCCCTACCTCTCCTCGGCGTTTGAACCTCTCCAGGGGGCCACCATAATGCACACCACCTGGTTCGGATACACAAGGGGATGAGTGGAAGACAGCCTTCAACACAGCCAGTGGGCATTATGAGTACCAGGTCATGCCATTTGGACTCACCAACATACCTGCTGTTTTCCAGGCTTTAGTCATTGATGTGCTTCGGGACATGCTAAACCGGTTTCTGTTTGCGTACCTTGACGACATCCTGTTTTTTTCCCGATCTGCACAAGAACGTGTTCTTCATGTCAGACAGGTCCTTCAGCGCCTCCTGAAGAACCAGCTGTTCGTGAAAGCTGAGAAGTGAGTTCCAGCGCTCTACAATCACCTTTCTGGGATATGTCATTGCTGAGGGCAATGTTCAGATGGATCCTTGAAAGGTGAAAGCAGTGGTGGATTGGCCTCAACCAACATCCAGGGTGCAGTTGCATCAGTTTCTTGGGTTTGCAAACTTCTACCGCCATTTCATTCGGGACTACAGTACAGCACCCTGGCAGCCCCCTCTCGGCACTCACCTCTCCCAAGGTACCGTTCAAATGGTCTCCAGCTGTAGACAAAGCCTTTGTGGACCTGAAGCATTGGTTCACAACAGCACCCATTCTCATCCATCCGGACCCCTCGCGTCAATTTATGGTGGAAGTGGATGCTTCGGATGTTTGTGTGGGGGCCATCCCGTCCCAGCGATATGCCCAGGACCAGAAGCTTCATCCCTGTGCCTTCCTGGCCCATCGTCTCAATCCTGCTGAAAGGAACTACGATGTTGGCAACCAAAAACACCTGGCGGTGAAGATGGCATTGTAAGAGTGGAGGCACTGGCTGGAAGGAGCAGAACAGACATTCCTGGTCTGGACCAACCATAAAACCTGGAATATCTCCGTACAGCCAAGCGCCCCTCCTGTTCACCAGATATAACTTCATCATCTCCTATGGCTCAGGGTCAAAGAATATGAAGCCTGAAGTCCTCTCCCGCCTATACAGTTCCTCTGCCACACCCTCGACCTCTGAAACCATTCTCCCTACCTCATGCCTTGCAGCCACTGTGGATTGGGGTATTGAGAACCTGGTCCGTGAGGCACAATACTCGCAGCCTGGACCTGAAGGGGGCCCGGGTAACCGGCTGTTTGTCCCTAATCTAGTCCGGTCCCGGATCCTGGAATGGGCTTCTTTCTCCATGCTGACCTGTCATCCAGGGTCCCGTCATACACTAGCCTTCCTCCGACAACGTTTCTGGTGGCCCACAATGGTTCCTGACGTCTCTGCCTTCGTCGCCGCATGCACAGTGTGTGCTCAGAACAAGACTCCACGGCAAGCTCCTTCTGGCCTCCTTCAGTCACTACCGGTCCCTCGTCGTCCCTGGTCTCATATATGTTTGGACTTTGTCACTGGGCTCCCTCCATCTGATGGCAACACTGTAATTCTGATGGTAGTTGATCGGTTCTCCAAGGCCGCTCATTTCATCCCTCTCCCCAAACTACCTTCTGCCAAGGAGATTCATGGTGCAGCATGTCTTGGATCCATGGACTCCCGGTAGACATGGTCTCTGATCGGGGTTCTCATCTCAGTTCTGGAAGGAATTCTGAACCCTTATTGAGTCGTCGGCCAGCCTGTCATCCGGATTCCGTCCCCAAACTAACGGTCGGAGTGAGCCAACCAAGACCTGGAGACCACCTTAAGGTGCCTGGTCTCAACCAACACCACTACCTGGAGCCGTCAACTGGTCTGTGTGGAGTATGCCCGGAACACCCTTCCCAGTTCTGCCACAGAACTCTCCCCTCTCCTCCATAGGGTATCAGCCTCCACTCTTCCCAGAACAAGAGCAAGAGGTCAGCGTAACCCTCGGCCCAGATGTTTGTCCACCTCTATTCTCAAGACCAACTCCAGGTATCGTCGACAAGCGGACCGTCGCTGGACCCCAGCTCCCCGCTACCACATTGGGCAGAGGATATAGCTTTCCACTCAGGATCTGCCCCGTCAGGTAAATTCCCGCAAGCTGTCTCCCCGGTTCATTGGTCCTTTTCCCATCTCCAGAGTCCTGAGTTCCACTGCTGTCCATCTTGTGTTACCCTGTACCCTCCGTATCACCCTACTTTCCATGTGTTTAGGATTAAGCCTGTGTCTGACTGTCCTTTGTCTTCTGTCTCCAGACCCATCCCTTCCCCCGGGTTATTGGTGGCCAACCAGTGTATACGGTGAGATGCTTCCTGAAGGTTTGACCACGGGGCAGGGGTTTCCAGTACCTGGTTGACTGGGAGGGTTATGGCCCAGAGGAGAGGTGCTGGGTCTGTGCTAAAGACATCTTGGACCCGGCCCTCATCGCCGATTTCCACCGCCGACACCCGGTCAGCCAGGTATGCGCCCAGGTAGGACAGACACTAGGTGGCATCCATGGGGGGAGTACTGTCACGTCCTGATCTGTTCCACCTGGTCCTGTGATTGTCTCCACCCCCTCCAGGTGTCACTTATTTCCCCCAGTGTATTTATCCCTGTGTTTCCTGACTCTCTGTGCCAGTTCGTCTTGTATGTTAAGTCAAGTCAACCAGTGTGTTTTTCCCCATACTCCTTTTGCTATTCTCCTTTTTCTAGTCCTCCCAGTTTTGACCCTTGCCTGTTTCTGGATTCTGTACCCGCCTGCCTGCCTTGACTAGGAGCCTGTCTGCCTTGACCAGGAGCCTGTCTGCCACTCTGTAGTTCCTGGACTCTGATCTGGTTTTGACCTTTTAGCCTGTCCAAGACTATTCTCTTGCCTTCCCCTTTGGATTATTAAACATTGTAAGACTCCAACCATCTTCCTCCTGTGTTTGCATCTGGGTCTCGCCTTGTGCCTTAATACACTGTGGTATTTAATCTAATAGATATGGGAGTTAACCAACATTTTATTTGTTTTTTAATTCTTTGTGGGTCTGTGATATCTGAGGGAATTATGTCTCTATGTTCATACATTTGGCAGAAGGTTAGGAAGTGCAGCTCAGTTTCCATTTTGTGGTCATTGTGCACATAGCCTGTCTTCTCTTGAGAGCCAAGTCTACCTACGGCAGCCTCTCTCAATAGCAAGGCTATGCTCACTGAGTCTGTACATCGTCAATGTCACAACCTGATCTGTTTCACCTGTCTTTGTGATTTGTCTGTTGCCAGTATGTTTTGTTTCGTCAAGCCTACCAGAGTTTTCCCCTCTAACCCTGTCTCTTGATTGTTCCTGTTCTTTAGTTTTCCCAGTTTGACCTTTTCTGCCTGCCCTGAGCCTGCCTGCCACCCGGTAGCTTTGCCCCACCTATCTGGATTATTGACCTCTGCCTCTCGTTGACCTGTCTTTTGAATGCTTCGGTTGGATTAATAAACTGTTAATTCGACGTTGTCTGCATCTGGGTCTTACCTTGAAAAGTTATATTACAAACTGGCCATGACTGACCCAGCAGACCCGGGCCAGCTGCGCAACACCATCTCCTCCCAAGAAGCCACCATCGTTAGGCACATAGAATTACTTCATGGCCTTGTGGACAGGGTCCAAACGCTGAACGCCATGACTGGGCGTTGGACATTTTGCTGGAGCAATCTGCAGGTTGTCTGGGTTGCCTACCATGGTGGCACCCCCACAGCCCCTCAGTAACTTAGCTGCTAGCAGCGTCATCTCATCAGTCACTCCATCTTTTCGGGAGCCCTGCTTACCTCCCCCGGAACGCTTCAACAGGGAGCCGAGCACCTGTCAGGCGTTTCTGGCTCAGAGTACCGTCATCTTCAAACTTCAAGACGGTGAATAAATGAGAGATAAGCAATGTATGGGCTTATTTTCACCACGGGGACACTGAAATTGATTGACACGTGCTTTGCTGCTGGGTGGCAGTGGTTTTGTACAACCAAGTGACTACACAACCTGTATACGTCCAAGAGCTTCAAAACCAATGATGGAAAATGGGAACCAAAAGATAAGGACATTTACTTTAGGCCTCGTCTACATGGTCAGGATAATGTACACAAAGGATTGGATCACAGGATGACTACATAATTCAAGCACTCTGCTTTGCCCACAGTCGTTCACAGGGGAAATGAAAGCAAAGCTAAACAGCATTGGCTCCGGTAGTTGTCTCAGTATGTAAGAGATTCAGTTCACTTACTATGATCTCTGGCCTCTCTTCTTCTACTTTCACTTCCTGTCTTGCTTTATGTAATGGCTAGAATCTATATCCAATTGTTGGACTTTGTTTTCTTTGAGCCATTGTTTCTTTCGTCCTCTAAATACTGTCACGGCTTTTCACAAAATGAGATGTCAGTGGTTTTTGTGAAGGTTAATGACTGACTATTATTTCTCCTCATCAGGAGTAATGCTGAAAGCAGTAACACTCTTGGTGTGTAACAGAGACCCCCCCCGGAGGGACCTCATCCCATTATCCACACTCCTTCAGCCATTCATCATAACACGGAAGGGGACTAACTGACGTGAGCCCTCAGCTCCCGAACCCAAGGACCTGATACACGCTACTCACACACATCTCAATACAGCTGAAACTGGTGCTTCCCATAATGTCTTTGGATATGAATATGCCACAAAAAAAATAGATTGACAGGCAGTGAGGATACAATGAGAATAAGAAAATGAGTCACTTACTGATTAAAAAGACTGAATGCTGAATTCTTATTATGTAGCAAAGATCAAGCACAAGGTTTTAGACCAGGATGACATTTGCAATCTTCTGAGTGTCATAGTAATGAGCATCATGATGATAATCACCTCTGATTGTCATGTGTACCTTCTTTCCAGTTCGATACGAGTGTCTCTCTCTCTCTCTCTGGGCTGCTGGAAATGGAGGTTACAGCTCTGTGAACACTGCCTAACACAAATCGTCCCTAGCAGTTCTTCGGCCGAGGCATTACGGCATACACTCCCATCCATGTATTTATTTGGACACACACAAGAGATCAATATGGCAGCGTAGTGCTCTGGCCTGGCTGAGACGCGTTTGCAGGGATAATGGTAAATCAATGAGAGGACTATCAAATTGGAACAAGACGCCGGCTCTGACTGTCAAGCTTTTATGGACTGGTGAACAAGTCTGTCTGAACAGCAGCAGCAAAGAGCCTCACGTCTCCTTAAACGCTGAAAGGTCTCAAATCAACACTTCCATTGATTATGTGTTAATCGTCAACTGAGAAGAGGTTTGTAGTTAATGGTTACTTTGAGATTGTGGTTAAAGTGGAACTGATCAATACGTGTGAATGACAAAGTGTCTTTTAACCCCTGTCTCTCTGTCCCTCTAGGATTGAACCACACTGTTCAGTACATCCTTCTTTATATGGGACTAGACAGACATTCTCTTTAAATTATGGATGACAAAGATGTGTACGTTTTCCCTCCTCCACTAACAGGGAAGAAGAAAGACAAACGCAATCACCTGTCTCAGGTCTAGCCAACTCCAACACTCTGCTGCCATCTGCTGTTTAGAAAGCATAATTCCTATATATTCTTATTTTGGTACCTGTCTCACTAGAAAATTAATAAACAGTGATGACCATCCTTGATTTCTCTGAAGGGATTCTGCTTGTGGTTCTATGAACACTTATACCATATGAATGTGACAGGATATGGTTCATGAAGCCAGACAGACACAGCATGTCTATGGTTTTTACCTTTCCTTCTCAAATAGGCTACATTTTCACCGGGCTGTAAGAAATATCAGGGTTTTATTGGGGTTTTCTGGACTTTTTGTCTGTGAAATATGATATCAGTTATCCTTTGAGGCCAGGGTTCCAACTGTTGTCCATTGTTTCACTTCTACACGGATTACTTGGTATTCTGTATTCTGTCACTTCAATTAGTTATAGATCAGGTTTTTGTCATCCATCAATCCAGGTTTCTCTTTACATAGACTAGACAAACATGCAGATTACTCTATCGCCAGTGTTTGGACACCCACAAGAGGGCGCCATTTAGCAAATTCAGAATCCCTTCCATGTACTGATCATTATTGTATAAACTGCCTTCATTTTGATGGACACAAGAAAGAGTAGCTAGTGGGGATCCATAATAAATACAAATATAGACACAAAAATCACAGATTTGGTGTAAAATGTCCACTGGCACTGGGAACAGAAGATTTGCACTTTCTGTGGTAATGGAGGGTTGTTGTTTAAGTTGGTGTTAGGTCCTGACCTTAGTTCCTTTTTTATGTCTCTGTTTTAGTTTGGTCAGGGCCTAAGTTGGGGTGGGCATTCTATGTTTTGTTCTAGGTTTTGTATTTCTGTGTTTGGCATGGTATGGTTCCCAATCAGAGGCAGCTGTCGATCGTTGTCTCTGATTGAGAACCATACTTAGGCAGCCTGTTATCCCACTATGGGTTTTGGGTAGTTATTTTCTGATTAGTGTGTGTTGCACCTGACGGAGCTGTTTTGGTTGTGCCTTTTGTTATTTTGTTATCTAGTATTCAGTTATATTTAATAAACTGCCGAACACGTACCACGCTGCACCTTGGTCCTCACCTTCTTCCACCAACGACAATCTTGGTGAAGGCGTTATCTTTGCAGCTGAAAAATGCCAACTGCATTTGCAGCATGAGCAGACACAACAATATGATTTTATGTCTCCTACATAAAGTTCCCATGTCTGATAGATCCATTGGTTGAAAAAGTACCCAAGTGTCATACTTGAGCAAAAGTAAAGATACCTTTATAGAAAATGACTCAAGTAAAAGTGAAAGTCACCCAGTAAAATATTACTTGAGTAAAAGTCTAAAAGTATTTGGTTTTAAATAAACCTTGGGAACATAATTTCTGTTCACTCCTGTTAATTCTGAACGTGTCACCTCTAAAGAGAGTAAACATACAGCATATAAACTCTGCAAGAAAGAAACCTACCTTTTCAGGACCCTGTCTTTCAAAGATAATTCATAAAAATCCAAATAACTTCACAGATCTTTATTGTAAAGGGTTTAAACACTGTTTCCCATACTTGTTCAATTAACCATAAACAATTAATGAACATGCACCTGTGGAACGATCGTTAAGACACTAACAGCTTACAGACGGTAGACAATTAAGGTCACAGTTGTGAACATTTAGGACACAAAAAAGGCCTTTCTACTGACTCTGAAAAACACCAAAAGAAAGATGCCCATGGTCCCTGTTCATCTGCATGAACGTGCCTTAGGCATGCTGCAAGGAGGCATGTGGACTGCAGATGTGGCCAGGGCAATAAATTGCAATGTCCGTACTGTGAGACGCCTAAGACAGAGCTACAGGGAGACAGGACGGACAGCTGATCATCCTCTCAGTGGCGATGCGTAATAACACCTGCACAGGATCAGTACATCCGAACATCAGACCTGCAGGACAGGTACAGGATGGCAACAACAACTGCCCGAGTTACACCAGGAACACACAATCCCTCCATCAGTGCTCAGACTGTCCACAATAGTCTGAGAGAGGCCGGACTGAGGGCTTGTAGGCCTGTTGTAAGGCAAGCCCTCACCAAACGTCACCGGCAACAACGTCGCCTATGGGCACAAACCCACCGTCACTGGACCAGACAGGACTGGCAAAAAGTGCTTTTCAATGACGAGTCGCGGTTTTGTCTCACCAGGGGTGGTGGCCGGATTCACGTTTATCGTCGAAGGAATGAGCATTACACCGAGGCCTGTACTCTGGTGCGGGATCAATTTGGAGGTAGAGGGTCCGTCATGGTCTGGGGGCGGTGTGTCACAGCATCATCGGACTGAGCTTGTTGTCATTGCAGGCAATCTCAACGCTGTGCGTTACAGGGAAGACATCCTCCTCCCTCATGTGGTACCCTTCCTGCAGGCTCATCCGAACATGACTTTCCAGCATGACAATGCCACCAGCCATATTGTTCGTTCTGTGCGTGATTTCCTGCAAGACAGAAATGTCAGTGTTCTGCCATGGCCAGCGAAGAGCCCGGATCTCAATCCCATTGAGCATGTCTGGGACCTGTTGGATCGGAGGGTGAGGGCTCGGGCCATTCCCCCCCAGAAATGTCCGGGAACTTGCAGGTGCCTTGGTGGAAGAGTGGGGTAACATCTCACAGCAAGAACTGGCAAATCTGGTGCAGTCCATGAGGAGGAGATGCACTACAGTACTTAATGCAGCTGGTGGCCACACCAGATACTGACTGTTACTTTTGATTTTGACCCCCACCTTTGTTCAGGGACATATTATTCCGTTTATGTCAGTCACGTGTCTGTGGAACTTGTTCAGTTTATGTCTCACTTGTTGAATCTTGTTATGTTCACACAAATATTTACACATGTTAATTAAGTTTGCTGAAAATAAACGCAGTTGACAGTGAGAGGATGTTTCTTTTTTTGGCAGAGTTCTTACACAAACGTATGTGGACACCCTTTGAAATTAGTGGATTCGGCTATTTCAGCCATACCCGTTGCTGACAAGTGTATAAAATCAGACACACATCCATGCAATCTCCATAGACAAACATTTACAGTAGAATGGCTTTACGGGAGATCTCAGTGTGGCGCCATAATAGGAAGCCACCTTTCCAACAAGTCAGTTCGTAAAATGTCTGCTCTGCTCGAGCTGCCCCAGTCAACTGACTGTAAGTGCTGTTACTGTGAAGTGGAAAGATGTAGGAGCAACATCGGCTCAGCCGCGAAGTGGTAGGCCACACCAGCTCACAGAACGGGACCGCCGAGTGCTGAAGCGTGTAGTGCAACACTCACTTCTGAGTTTCAAACTGGCTCTGGAAGCAACATCAGCACAAGAACTGTTCGCTGGGAGCTTCATGAAATGGGTTTCCATGGTCGAGCAGCTGCACACAAGCCTAAGATCACCATGTGCAATGACACGCCTGGAGTGGTGTAAAGATTGCCGCCATTGGATTTTGGAGCTGTGGAAACGTGTTCTCTAGAGTGATGAATCATGCTTCAGCACCTGGCAGACCGACGGACGAGTCTGTGTTTGCCAGGAGAATGCTACCTGCCCGAATGTATAGAGCCAACTGTAAAGTTTGGTGGGGGATAAATAATGGTCTGGAGCTGTTGTTCATGTTTCGGGCTAGGCCCCTTAGTTCCAGTGAAGGGAAATCTTAACGCTATAGCATACAATGACATTCTAGACAATTCTGTGCATCCAATTTGTGGCAACAGTTTAGGGAAGGCCCTTTCCTGTTTCAGCATGACAATGCCCCCGTGCACAAAGCGAGGTCCATACAGAAATGGTTTGTCGAGATCAGTGTGGAAGAACTTGACTGACCTGCACTGAGCCCTGACCTCAACCCCATCGAACACCTTTGGGAATAATTGGGCCGCTGATTGCGAGCCAGGCCTAATCGCCCAACATCAGTGTCCGACCTCACTAATGCTCTTGTGGCTGAATGGGATCCAGTCCCTGCAGCAATGTTCCAACATCTTGTGGAAAGCCTTCCCAGAAGAGTAGAGGCTTGTTATAGCAGCTATAATTTTGGAATGAGATGTTCGACGAGCAGGTGTCCATATACTTTTGGTCATGTAGTGTACAGTACCTTGCGAAAGTATTCGGCCCCCTTGAACTTTGCGACCTTTTGCCACATTTCAGGCTTCAAACAGAAAGATATAAAACTGTATTTTTTTGTGAAGAATCAACAACAAGTGGGACACAATCATGAAGTGGAACGACATTTATTGGATATTTCAAACTTTTTTAACAAATCAAAAACTGAAAAATTGGGTGTGCAAAATTATTCAGCAAAGGCAGCAACAGCGATCACAAGACTTCTGGACTTGGGAGAGAGTTCAGTGAAAAGGACCCTGGGCACAGCCTGGAGAATATCGCCAATCCCAAGAAAGAACTGGAAATGACTAATGATGTATGAAATACAATCCACCTGTGTGTTGGAAGCCCATAGAGTCACCCCCATTTCTTGGGGGGATAGTCTCAGAGGTCCGTTAAAACCTGCTCAAACTCCCTGTTCTTACCGGGGCAAGAGAGACGGGCAGGCACCGGTTATGCTGTGGTGATACGGTGTCTCCAGTGCAAGTGCAAGCCCGGTGGTTTGGATTCCAGCTCGCGTTTCGGCCAAGCTTTAAACATCCCAAGGCCAAATGCCATGAAGCCGGCTCTACGCATCTGGTCCCCAGTGCGTCTCCTTGGGCCATCTTACATGGCACCAGGAAGGGTATCCAGACCCTGCATAACCCAAGTGCGGGCAATGCCGCACTTTCAGCTCGAGGGAAGACTGACCAGGTGATGCAGGCTCGGTGCCAAGAGCTCCAGTGTGCCTCTGGATGAACTGCAGACCACCTCACACCCCAGCCCTCCGGTGGCAGAGCACCAGGCTTCTGTCCTAGGACAACCAATCAGTGCCAGCACCACGCATCTGGCCTTTATGCACCTCGCCTCTCCAGCGCTGAAAGCCTTCCTCCTCTCCTGTGATATCCTCCCGCCTGTTGTTTAAGCCTTTGCCTCTACAGCCTGCTGGAGTCTCCTGCCCAAACATGTGGAAGCCAAGGTGCTCTGCCAGTCTGCATGGAGCAGCCAAAGCTGCCAGTCTGCATGGAGCAGCCAGAGCTGCCAGTCTGCATGGAGCAGCGTAAAAGCTACACAGCCAGAGCTTTCTTCAGTCTGCAAGGGACAGGCCAGAAAATTGCATGGGCAAGAGCCGGATGGGGCCAAAGCAGCCAGAGCCGCCAGTCAGCATGAAGCAGCCAGATGGAGTCTGCCAGGATCCGCCAGTCAGCCAGACTCTTCCAGATCTGCCAGTCAGCCAGACTCTTCCAGATCTGCAAGTCAGCCAGACTCTTCCAGATCTGCCAGTCAGCCAGACTCTTCCAGATGGAATCAGCCAGACTCTTCAGATCTGCCAGCCATAGCCAGTCTTCCAGATCTGCCAGCCAGCCAACTCTTCCAGATCTGCCATCCATTGCAGACTCTTGGAAAGATCTGCCAGTCAGCCAGACTCTTCCAGATCTGCCAGTCAGCCAGACTCTTCCAGATCTGCCAGTCAGCCAGACTCTTCCAGATCTGCCAGTCAGCCAGACTCTTCCAGATCTGCCAGTCAGCCAGACTCTTCCAGATCTGATAGTCAGCCAGACCTTCCAGATCTGCTAGTACCAGACTCTTCCAGATCGCAGTCAAAGGATCTGCCAGAACAGCCAGCCAGCCAGGATCTGCTGATTCAACTACCTGGCTGGGCTTCCTCCAGTGCTGGGCTTCCTCTCAGTGCTGGGCTTCCTTCAGTGTTGAAATATCCTCTAAGTGCTGGGCTTCCTCTTCCCGAGCTGCCCCTCTGTCCCGAGCTGCCCCTCTGTTGATGCCCCTCTGTCCCGACCCCTCAGTCCAGTGGGGTTCTGGGTGAGGACTCTAGGCCATGGTCGGCGGAAGGGTGGACAATCCTAGGGGCAAGGAGGGGGACTAAGACATTCATAGAGTGGGTTCCACGTCCCGAGCGGAGGCACATGGACATCACTTCACCCGGACCCTCCCTATTGTTTTTGTTGTGCGTCCTAGTCAGTTAGGGGGGTTCTGTCACGCCCTGGTCTATATTTATTATGTTATCTTCATGTATTGGGTCAGGCCAGGGTGTGACATGGGTTTATTTGTAGTGTGTTTCGTCTTGGGGTTGTGTGGGGTGTATAGATTAGTCTATGACTGCCTGAGGCGGTTCTCAATCAGAGTCAGGTGATTATCGTTGTCTCTGATTGGGAACCATATTTAGGTAGCCTGGGTTGCACTGTGTGTTTGTGGGGGATTGTTCCTGTCTCTGTGTTTGTTGCACCAGTCAGGGCTGTTTCGGTTTTCGACGTTTGTTGTTTTGTATTGTTTATGTTTTTTCATCATTAAAGATGTATTGAATGAACCACGCTGCATTTTGGTCCGATCCTTATTCCACCTCTTCGTCAGAGAAGGAGGTGGAGGAAACCCGTTACATTGTGTTGGTTTTAGAAGTGCTATAAAAAGCATAGCAGGAGCACCCATAAAAAAATATTTTGTGTAGAAGTGTTGACAATCTGCGAATTAACTGTAAGCTATAACAATAAATAAAGAGAGTCGCACACACTATGTATAAACTCCCAGTCATTTATTGGGTAAAACACCAAAGTTTCAGCATCACTGTGCCTTCTTCAGGGCCAATTCTAACACGGAGTCTCCCAGTGAATTCAACAGTCTATTTTCTTTAGTTGCTACAGGCAAAGAATCAGTTGATCCTGGCTCAGAGAAGGTTAGAAGACTGAACCTACACTCCAGGAGTTTCCTAGAGTCTACTATTCTAGATTCCTCCTACTTTTTCAGCCTCTGGCTGCTCCATGCTTCTGTGGTTGTAATTACGTTGTAATAAATCAAATCAATTGTGATTTGCTTTGTAAATTGGGGTAGACTAACAGTGAAATTATAACTTACGGAGTCCTTCACCAACAATGCAGAGAGAAAAAGATAGAAACAATTATAACACCGGGAACATAAGGAATAAATACACAATGAGTAACCTGGCTATATACACGGGGTACCAGTACCGAAGTGATGTGCAGGGGTACAAGGTAATTGAGGTAGATATGTACATATAGGTAGAGGTAAAGTACCTTAGGTAACAGGATAGATAATAGCAGTAGCAGCAGCGTACGTGATGAGTCAAAAGAGTTAGCTCAAAGAGGGTAAATGTAGATAGTCCGGGTAGCTAATTGGTTAACTATTTAGTAGGCTTATCTTAGCAGGAAATACTGTTCAGGGTCCTGTTGGTTCCAGGTGCATCGGTACCGCTTACCGTGCAGTAGCAGAGACAACAGTCTGTAACTAAGTTCTTCACGACTGTGTTTGTGGACCATGTTAATTCCCTAGTTTTATGGACACCTAAAAACATGAACGCTCCATTACAACCCCGTCGATGTGGATGTGGGCGTGGCTCGGCCCTTCGTTTCCTGTAGTCCATGACAGATCCTTAGTGATGTCCTCCTCCACTACAACCCCATCCATGTGGATGTGGGCGTGGCTCAGACCTCCGTTTCCTGTAGTCCACGATCCGCTCCTTTGTCTTGCTGACGTTGAGGGAGAGTACAGTTTTAACCATGTTTAACCATAGTATGTGTTTACATTTAGTTTGTTTACAAACAGTGGAGTAAAACAACCTTATATTTTGGGATCTGATGGTGTCATGTGGAGCGTAACCCAAAAGAGCAGACTCAGACGAGGAGACTGGGATAAGGTAACCAAGTTATTTATTGAAACACAGGGGGAAGATGGGCTGCAGGAAGTCACGTGCGGAGGATGACGCTGGAGCGAGGCAAGTTGGGACTGGGTAAGCAGGTCCGGAGAGGAATTCAAGGACGCAGTGGAGTGGGGGGTCCAGGACAGAGTAGCATGACTGACGAGACGTGGGACTGGAGGCAGGGGCCAAAGTCAGAGCGGGTAGAACTGTAGCAGAGAGGAAAACAGCATTAGGCAAGGGAAAACAGGTACAGCATGAAAACAGGAACAAACAGATAAAAATGCAGACTGACTGCACAGAGGTTACGATCTGGCAGCGTGGAAGTGGCAGGGCTGAGTATTTGTAGAGTTCTTGATTATGGAACAGTTTGCAGCTGGTGGGGATATGCTCTGCCTCCAGCACACCTGCCTCCACCCACACAATCACACACACACAGAAGAAGAGGGAGAGTGTACTGGGGGAGTGGCGGCAGGTTAGGGAGACACAGGATAAGAAGTAGAGGGCGTGCAGGGGCAGATATAACAGATGGTCTTCAAGAATCAATGGGTACATATCATTAATTTGCAATTCCAGATTGATCCTTTAAAGAAATATGCTAGTAGGTCTGATGTCAAGTCCCTGTAATGGTCTTTTGATGCACAATGGGGCAGCAGTGAACACTCAATTAAAACAAGATGGAATAAGTGGCTGTCATTGTGTTTAAAACAAGATGGAATAATTAGCTGGCATTGTGTTTAAAACAAGATGGAGGAAGTTGATGTCATTGTGTTTAAAACAAGATGGAATAAGTGGATGTTGTGTTTTTCATCCATACTCAGATGGTGAGAAAGTTGGAGGAGAGAGTTGGAGGAGAGAGTTGGAGAAGAGAGTTGGAGGCGAGAGTTGGAGAAGAGAGTTTGAGGAGAGAGTTGTAGAAGACAGTTGGAGGAGAGAGTTGGAGAAGAGAGTTGGAGGAGAGAGTTGGAGTAGAGAGTTGGAGGAGAGAGTTGGAGAAGAGAGTTGGAGGTGAAAGTTGGAGTAGAGAGTTGGAGGAGAGGGTTGGAGTAGAGAGTTAGAGGAGAGAGTTGGAGTAGAGATTTGGAAGAGAGAGTTGGAGAAGAGAGTTGGAGGAGAGAGTTGGAGAAGAGAGTTGGAGGAGAGGGTTGGAGGAGAGAGTTGGAGTAGAGAGTTGGAGGAGAGAGAGTTGGAGAAAAGAGTTGGAGGAGAGAGTTAGAGGAGAGAGTTGGAGGCGAGAGTTGGAGTAGAGAGTTGGAGGAAAGGGTTGGAGTAGAGAGTTGGAGGAGAGAGTTGGAGAAGAGAGTTGGAGGCGAGAGTTGGAGAAGAGAGTTGGAGAAGAGAGTTGGAGGAGAGGGTTGGAGGAGAGAGCTGGAGTAGAGAGTTGGAGAAGAGAGAGTTGTAGAAAAGAGTTGGAGGAGAGAGTTGGAGGAGAGAGTTGGAGAAGAGAGAGTTGTAGAAAAGAGTTGGAGGAGAGAGTTGGAGAAGAGAGTTGGAGGAGAGGGTTGGAGGAGAGAGTTGGAGTAGAGAGTTGGAGAAGAGAGAGTTGTAGAAAAGAGTTGGAGGAGAGAGATGGAGGAGAGAGTTGGAGAAGAGAGTTGGAGGCGAGAGTTGGAGAAGAGAGTTGGAGGAGAGGGTTGGAGAAGAGAGTTGGAGGAGAGGGTTGGAGTAGAGAGTTGGAGGAGAGGGTTGGAGGAGAGAGTTGGAGTAGAGAGTTGGAGAAGAGAGAGTTGTAGAAAAGAGTTGGAGGAGAGAGATGGAGAAGAGAGTTGGAGGCGAGAGTTGGAGAAGAGAGTTGGAGTAGAGAGTTGGAGAAGAGAGAGTTGTAGAAAAGAGTTGGAGGAGAGAGATGGAGGAGAGAGTTGGAGGCGAGAGTTGGAGTAGAGAGCTGGAGGAGAGGGATGGAGTAGAGAGTTGGAGGAGAGAGTTTGAGTAGAGAGTTGGAAGAGAGAGTTGGAGTAGAAAGTTGGAGGAGAGAGTTGGGGGAGAGAGTTGGAGAAGAGAGGCACTGGTTTATTATTTGGTTACGATTACTTCCATTTTAGGAGGGAAATGCCTAACATCTTAACTTGCCAAAATGAACAGACAGAACAGCTTGAAAATCCAATGAGGCTGAAGATAAGGCCCATGCTGAGACCGAGTAATTTATTTACTTATTATGGCAGACTCTCTTTTAGCCGCCAGAGTATAATGTAAAAGGACTCCAGGTCTTGCAGTTGTTTGATGCGCGTGCCTGTGGCCACAACACCCAAGAGGGCCTGCCTATACACTGGTGAAGGTGTAGACACTAGATACTGATCACGCAATGTTACACTTCTGGGACGTATTGGGATACGGTAGTATTAGAGTCAGTAAACTAGAGGAAATACTCAACTATAAAAACGATAGCAATAGAGTCAGTATATTCAAGGAAATACTAAACATATCATCTAAATTGGGAACATGTTCCTGAAAAAAACAGATGTTTTAAAAGTGTATAAAGTATGAGTAGTAGTAGCATGCATCATTAGTCTGCATAAGGTGACCTTGAAAACCCAGCGATGTGTAGCCTTTAGAACCACAATAATAAAGTATGAATTTGATAGAGAAAGAGTGGAATAGAGTAGAATAGAGTATAACATTATATAGTAAACTAGAGACTAACAGAATAGAATAGAACATAATGGTTTCACATCTTATTTCACATTTGATTTTCACCCATGTGCTTGAAATTGCCCTGGTATGCATGGGGGACAATGCATTATACTAGAAACTGTTCTCATCTCAGTTACACTTTGCCGAGTTGTGTTCTCTCCGTCCTCCCTTCTCATCCGCCCATTCTTTACCTCTATTTCCTCCCTCTTCGTACCCCCTTCTTTTCTCTTTTTGAAGCGGGCACCTTGTGATGTGTGTTCACTCCGCCTCTTCCCAGCTGATGCTTGCGTCCTTTCAATTTCTATTCTAAGAGGAAGACTTGAGCAAGAGGGGTCTGCGGGGGTAGCGCAGTTAAAACATCCATGGGTGGTTGTGTGGGTAGTCACCATGATTCTTCAGGCAGTTTAAACGAAAATTCTGACGGAACTGGAGGTAAGAAATGAGTTTCATACCTTCGGGGTGGTTTTTGGTCGATGATTGGTGGTTTTTGGTTACATGCTGACTTCATGCGCCTTGTCCCCCCTTGTGTCTTCTCTTTATTGCAGCCGCCTATAACATCGTGGCGGCCACGTCTATAGCCCCATCCGGCCTCATGCGAATAATAGTTAGCTATTTAGGCAACATTTTATGATCTTGAAAATTCGTACTGTTCCGTGTTAAATGACTGCTTTTGTCTGTTTTGAATAAAGGCGTTTAATGTTGTAGTTAGTCATCCTGCTAGCATGCTAGCTATAGCCATCTTTCTACACAATAAATGTGGGTCACTGTTTGTCTCAGGAATGCAGAACATCATAACGTTACATGCTGTTATAAAATGTTCTAACTCAAATTATGCTTTGTTGTGTTCACAGACACATTT
Source organism: Oncorhynchus masou masou (assembly GCF_036934945.1). Lineage (NCBI taxonomy): Eukaryota > Metazoa > Chordata > Actinopteri > Salmoniformes > Salmonidae > Oncorhynchus > Oncorhynchus masou. The sequence continues at coordinate 87,989,179 of NC_088223.1, read as the reverse complement.
TTGCAATCATATAACCTAATTCTGTTTCATTTAATGCGTATTTTCTTGGGGGTCGACATTCTAAAGTGGGGGAGCGTGACATTTTTAATTCGCAGCTGCAGGAGGATGGGGGAGTTGCACCGAAACTTGCTTTAAATAACTAACAGTGGTGGTGGTTCTTGGTTCGTTGACATGTCCAACAATTATACTGTATTCAATAATAACCCAGAGTTGCATATCACATCTCATTGACGAGCATAATTTAATGGATATTGTGTACCCACCGTTTTCATTCCAGTAGTATATAATGTATGTATCCAGTGCTTTGTGAATGAGAAAGACGGGTATTAATATAATGGTTGGCACTTAACTGCGACCCCTGAGGTGGTTACTTCACACTGTTATTTCCGCGGCGGGATTTCAGATGTGTCATGTTACAGATGTTGTTGTTATGATTTTAGTTGGTGTGATTCAGTTTGGGTTTGAGGGGTAGGGGCTTGTACATGTACACAAATACGTCTGTGATAGCTCCTTGCATAGATAACCGGTATTGATCTTCTTCATGTTTACATTGCAGTTATTGCATATGCACACCTAGGCAATGCACATGGCAAAAAAATGTACCTTTGTCCTATGTCCCTTGAGGTGGTCCTCCCAATGCAACAGTGTCCCGAGGTCACTGGTATATCACGTTGTTAGGTCTACACACCATTATATTGCTATTACCAGGCAGTGACGTACCGTAGATTGCTTTGTAGGTTTCTATTTTTAGTTTGGTTTAGGGTGTGATGTGGGTGGGTATTCTATGTTGTAGGTTTATGTTTTCTTTTTCTATGTGTTTGGCCTGGTATGGTTCTCAATCAGAGGCAGCTGTCAATCGTTGTCTCTGCTTGAGAGCCATACTTAGGTAGCCTGTTTTCCCACTATGAGGTGTGGGTAATTATTCTCTGGTTCGTGTTTGTTGCACTTGTCAGAACTGTTTGGTTATGTTTTTGTTGGTGCGTTCATCTGGATTAACAGTATTATGGATATGTACAACGCTGCACTTTGGTCTTCCTCACCTTCCACCAACAAAAATCTTTACAGCTGTAAACAAATGTGGACTGACTGCACATTGCTGAACATGTGTCGAGCTTCTAGAACTCACTCACAAGATTCTACAAAATAACTTGGCTAGCTTGGCGGAGAGAGAACATAGACTTGGAATCACTGGCCACTTTTATACTGGAACACTAGTCACTCTTTTACATGTTTTGCATTACTCATCTCATATACTGTATTCTATACTATTCTACTGTATCTTAGTCTATGCATTACTCATCTCATATACTGTATTCTATACTATTCTACTGTATCTTAGTCTATGCATTACTCATCTCATATACTGTATTCTATACTATTCTACTGTATCTTAGTCTATGCATTACTCATCTCATATACTGTATTCTATACTATTCTACTGTATTTTAGTCTATGCATTACTCATCTCATATACTGTATTCTATACTATTCTACTGTATCTTAGTCTATGCCGCTCTGACATTGCTCTTCCAAATATTTATATATTCTTAATTCCATTCCTTTACTTTAGATTTGTGTTTATTGTGTGTGTTGTTGTGAAATTGTTAGATATTACTGCACAGTTGGACCTAGAAACACAAGCATTTCGCTACACCCGCAATAACATCTGCTAAACACGTGTATGTGACAAATAAAATGTGATTTGATTCCTCCAGGGAGCGGCTAGTTATTACACTCCTTTTGTCTCTATGGTTTTTGACTTTTCACACGAGAGTAAAGCCAGCAGACTGTAGCTCAGGAGAAAGTATCAGCTTATAAGTATTTTGGACATGCATTGTTACCTTGACTCTCAGCCATTGCCTGTTACTGAGCAAGAGAGTACTGCTTTGATGAAGGTTTCAATGTATATCTTCCCTTGTATTAATGGCATTACGAGTCTTTTCAGTGAGAGATCTTTTGGCTCCTCTCACCTAAATTAGCCATTCATTTGGCACCCAAATGTCTCTTTAGTTCAGTAGTGCTTAAAGGGATGCTATCGTGCCTATAGACTTCCAGTCATCAGCTGGGCTAGACAATCTGGACCCTCAATTTCTAAAATTATCCGCCGCAATTGTTGCAACCACTATTCCAAGCCTGTTCAACCTCTCTTTCGTATCGTCTGAGATCCCTAAAGATTCGAAAACTGCCGCGGTCATCCCCCTCTTGAAAGGGGGAGACACTCTAGACCCAAACTGTTACAGACCTATATCTATCCTGCCAATTCAATTCTCAGGTCAACTCATTTCTCTGTATGTATCAATGATGTCTCTCTTGCTGCTGGTAATTCTCTGATCCACCTCTACGCAGACGACATCATTCTGTATACATATGGCCCTTCTTTGGACACTGTGTTAAACAAACCTCCAGATGAGCTTCAATGCCATACAACACTCCTTCTGTGGCCTCCAACTGCTCTTAAGTGCAAGTAAAACTAAATGCATGCTCTTCAACCGATCGCTGCCCTCGCTCGCCCGACTAGCATCACTCCTCTGGACGGTTCTGACTTAGAATATGTGGACAACTACAAATACCTAGGTGTATATCTTGAACCAAATACAATACATTTCATTTTAGAAATGTTCAATACCAATTTGTTCATAACAGCCCACTCATACACCATTCTTAGTTCACTGCTCAGTACATCTGTTAGCTCATTACATTCTGATGCTGCGCTATACATTGTAGAGTCATCAGCATACATGCCCACTCTTGCTTTGTTCATTACTGATGGTAAATCATTAGTAAAGATAGAGTAGAGAAGTGGGCCTAGGCAGCTTCCTTGAGGAACACCACAGTGTATATCTTTGCTGCTTGAAAAGCTACCATTAAAAAACACTTTTTGCCTTCTCCTGGATAGATCGCTTTCCATCCAGGATAGAGCTGCAGACTTAAAACCATAACATTTGAGTTGACCTAGTAACAGTTCATGATAAATTATATCAAAAGCAGCACTGAAATATGGCAACACTGCACCAACTAACTTCCTGTCATCCATACTCTTTAACCAATCATCTGTCATTTGTGCTAAGGCCGTACTCGTATAATGCCCTTCTTTGTATGCATACTGGAAACGTGTTATCAGACCATAACATGAGAAATCATCCTTGATTTTTACAGATACCATTTTTTCCAATAATTTACTTAACACAGGCAGCAAGCTTATAGGATGACCATTAGGACCAGTGAATGCAGATATTGTTTTATACTTAGGTAGTGGAATAACCTTTGACTCTTTCCAGACTTCTGGGCACACCCCATACATCAAGCACTTATTACAAATATGAGAGATTAGGGTAAATATTTGGTTAGCTGTAACTCTAAGCAATTTGGCATCAAGATTATCTGTACCAGGTAACTTGTCATCCAAAAGAGACAACAGCATCTTTTCTACCTCTTCCCTTTCTACTTCATGAAATTTGAACATGCATTTTCTCTCCTTCATGATCCAGTCTTTTATAAGGGTATATGACATGGAGCCATCAGTTGGAATCATATCATTCCTCAACGTGTCCACTTTGCCTGTAAAATATTCATTAAAGTAGTTTTTTCGATGTCGTGTGAAGTTGTACTAAATATACCCTCTGATTCAATAAAACAGGCAGACATGTTTGAATTCCTACCCATAATGGTGTTCAACTTTCTCCACAGTTTTTTCCCATCACCCTTTACGTCATCAATGTTGTGCTGATAGAATCCCTTCTATCCTTTGTTTATCTTGGTCACACGATTACTTAATTTACAATAACTTTGCTTTTCGAACAGAGTGCCAGATTTATCTTCTACTTTTTGGCATCATAACATTGAATCATTAAATTTCTCAGCTCCTCATCAATCTATGGGGCACCGTTTGACCTCACAGTGCATTTTGTTAAAGGGGTATGCTTATCAGCTATACTCATAAATCATTTCATAAACAAACTTAGTGACATTTCACTTCTAACCATTGGCACATTCTTAATCTCATCCACAAATTAGTCCTGATTGAACCCTCTGTAGGAAATTAGTCCTTAGGGCCAGCCATTATTTTAAGTCCTTTGAACCCTCCCTGATTGAACCCTCTGTAGGATCTGCGGTAGATTACCTTAGGGCCAGCCATTGGTATTTTAGTTTTCCTAGTGAGTGAGTCCTGATTGAACCCTCTGTAGGATCTGCGGTAGATTACCTTAGGGCCAGCCATTAGTATTTTAGTTTTCCTAGTGAGTGAGTCCTGATTGAACCCTCTGTAGGATCTGCGGTAGATTACCTTAGGGCCAGCCATTAGTATTTTAGTTTTCCTAGTGAGTGCAACCACATTACGATCACCTAATGACACTGATGCAGCTTTAGAACAGTGTTTAGCCATGTTAGTAAAAATGTGATTGATACAAGTTGATGATATAATACCGGACCTATTAGTGAATGTTCTGGTTGATGATGTCATAACTTGGGTCAGTTTACATACATTGGCAACAGAAATACATTTCTTTCTCATTGGACAGTTGGTGTTAAAAAAAAATCAATATTCATGTCTCCCCAAAAATATATTGCCCTATTTTCATCAGATACCTTATCCAACATTTAACAAATTATATCAAGATATTTCACATCAGCACTAGGTGGCCTATATCAGGAACCAACTAGTATAGGTTTCAAATGTGGTAAATGCACCTGTACCCATAGAGCCTCTAATCCATTCAACATTAAGACCTTACGTTGATATGCTGGAATATGATTCTGGATGTAAACTGCAGCTCCACCTCCATATCTATTTCTGTCTCCATGTATAGAGATCTCAGCATCCTCAATAGAAGAGTCCACGTGAGTCTCTGATATTGCCAATACATGAATATTGTTTGACTGTACTAGACAACATATTTCATGAATTTTGTTCCTTGAACTGCATATATTCAAGTGAGCAATTAACAGACCTTTCTTTGGTAGATTTACAGTATTTATGAATAAACATGAATCAGCAGTTGGAATCTGAGAGAGAGATACTCAGTCAGTGTGTGTGTGGGGGGGGGGGGTTGGACACACCCTCAGCCCTCAAATTAAGTGGACACTTCTGATGACCTATCATGAAGTCTAATGAGTTTACACTTGCAGGGCGAGGGAGGAAGGAAGGAAATCATTTTAAATTGACCGCCCTTGGCCCGGGAAATCACCACTCGTTCGTCCCATTTGCACAACATGCCTACCACTTTGAAGATGCAAAATATTTTTTTATTGTGAAACAAACACGAAATAAGACAAAAAAACTACTTGAGCGTTCATTACTATTCACCCACACAAAGTCAATACTTTGTAGAACCACCTTTTGCAGCAATTACAGCTGCAAGTCTCTTGGGTTATGTCTCTATAAGCTTGGCACATCTTGCCACTGGGATTTTGTCCATTCTTTAAGGCAAAACTGCTCCAGCTCCTTCAAGTTGGATGGGTTCAGCTGGTTTACAGCAATCTTTAAGTCACACCAAAGATTCTCAATTGGATTGAGGCCATTCCAAGATATTTAAATGTTTCCACTTAAACCGCTCGAGTGTTGTTTTAGCAGTATGCTTAGGGACATTGTCCTGCTGGAGGTGAACCTTCGTCCCAGTCTCAAATCTCTGGAAGACTGAAACAGGTTTCCCTCAAGAATTTCCCTGTATTTAGCTTCATCCATCATTCCTTCAATTCTGACCAGTTTCCCAGTCCCTGCTGATGAAACACATCCCCACAGCATGATGTTGCCACTACCATGCTTCACTGTGGGGATGGTGTCACAGGGTGATGGGTTTTCCCCAGACATAGCATTTTCCTTGATGGCCAAAAAGCTTCATTTTAGTCTCATCTGACCAGAGTACCTTATTCCATATGTTTGGGGAGTATCCCACATGCCTTTTGGTGAACACCAAATGTGTTTGCTTATTTTTTTCTGGCCATTCTTCCATAAAGCCCAGCTCTGTGGAGTGTACAGCTTAAAGTGGTCCTATGGACAGATAGCTTTGTAGCTCCTTCAGAGTTATCTTTGGTCTCTTTGTTGCCTCTCTGATTAACTCCATCCTTGCCCGGTCTGTGAGTTGTGGTGGGCGGCCCTCTCTTGGCAGGTTTGTTGTGGTGCCATATTCTTTCCATTTTTTAATAATGGATTTAATGGTGCTCTGTGGGATGTTCAAAGTTTTTGATATTTTTTTTATAACCCAACCCTGATCTGTACTTCTCCACAACTTTGTCCCTGACCTGTTTGGAGAGATCCTTGGTCTACATGGTGCCCCTTGCTTAGTGGTGTTGCAGACTCTGGGGCCTTTCAGAACAGGTGTATATATACTGAGATCATGTGACAGATCATGTGACATTGAGATTGCACACAGGTGGACTTTATTTAACTCATTATGTGACTCCTGAAGGTAATTGGTTGCACCAGATCTCATTTAGGTGCTTCATATCCAATGGGGTGAATACATATGCACACACAGCACTTTTCCGTTTTTGATTTTGTGTATGTCCATTACATGAAATCCAAATAAAAATATATTTAAATTACAGGTTGTAATGCATCAAAATAGGAAAAACGCCAAGGGGGATGAATACTTTTGCAAGGCGCTGTATTGGAACATCTCATCCTGTCCATTAATGTCAGTGAACACTTAAAGGCCCAAAGCCTCGCAGCCATCTTGATTCTGGCATTCAGGTGGAGAGTAATGGTCACCAGGCAGCTCCCATCAAACCTCAATGGCTTTTATCTATCTCACTGCAAATACAACGTAACCTTTATGTTTAACCTTACAGTGGTGTGGCAGACTCTGGGGCCTTTCAGAACAGGTGTATATATACTGAGATCATGTGACAGATCATGTGACACTTAGATTGCACACAGGTGGACTTCATTTAACTCATTCTGTGACTCCTGAAGGTAATTGGTTGCACCAGATCTTATTTAGGGGCTTCATAGTAAAGGAGGTGAATACATACGCACGCACCACTTTTCTGTTTTTAATTTTTTTGATAAAAAACAAGAGCCTCTCCCTCAGCGGTTGTTTGTGCTTGCGAACAACATGGATAATGAGATATTGGAGTAGCCTGTCTGTTGTGTTAACTTCACCACTGTCCAAGTTATTGATGTGCCTGTGCTATTATTTCTTTAAAAGAAAAGGAAATCAATACTACGGTTTCTTACTGTATCTAAATTCCAACTAACACCAATTTCCTTTTATTCAATGGCCTTAGCACTTATAAATGCTTTTTTACTGTAAGCCATTTAAACCATTACATGTCCAACTGAGGAATACAAATATTTAGTTGAGTAATATTCTCCATCCGTTCATCCCCAAATTCATTACAGCTTTCCTACTTGCTTTGCTTTGCCCTCAAGTCACTGATCCCATTAGAGGAAGAATTATCTTCAAAATTGCCTCCTCATTTGCCGTTGACCCCGGCCCCCCTCCTCAGGCGCTTCACTGGAAAGAGCCGGGCGACAGGACAGAACAAATCCAGGATCAGCTGATGCATGGCACATCCCAGTGACCCCACAATAGTATGCCAGCCAGTGTCTCCTTCTCCTAGCTAATCATAATGTCTGCCCTCAGCAGCAACAGCAGGCTGATAGGACCCACCTTCACAGACAGGCCCTGTGTCACAGTTCACACTACTGTTGAGGAGCTCAGGTTGGCAGAGCAAGGCACCCAGGTGTGTGTGTGTGTCTGTGGGGGTACTGTGTGTGTGTTGGGAGGTGAAACCAGAAACACATGCCAGTGCTGCATAATGCAGTGTGTGAGATCTCAGACCTCCTCCTCACGACATCCCTGCCTCACCTGTCCGGCCCTGTTGCCATGGCGATTAGAGATGGGGGGGGGGTGGGGTTTGTGACACAGGATTGTTAACTCATTCACTCACCCTCGAGGATGAAAAAAAACAACACTGGATTGGTGAAGATGGAGTTCCTACCTAATGTCTTACACCAATACAATGCTTTGAAATTCTTGAATGAATGCACATTTTGGGGAGAATTTGAATTGGTCTTTAGTCATATGGAGCCAATGGTGAGTGACCGTATCCTGTATGTAACCGCCAAACACAGCCCTAGGCTGACTGACTCTATACTTCACTGGCTGGCAAGCTTACTGCCATGTTCGACCTCAGATGTACACTCCGATCTGTGCCTTGCAGTTGGAGTTTGTGTCATTTGACACGTGTCATGTGACCTGTGTACATGTGTATGGACACAGCCGGTGAAAGAGAACACTGCTGTATTTGCAATCTCACTCGGCTCTCTTGCACAGACAATGACAGCAGCCATTATAACTGATCCTAATGATCAGTGGTCAGGGAGACTAAGAGGACACAAACCACTCAAGATCCTATTTTAGTGTCAGCATGACCCACAGCAGCTAAGTCCAGACCAGAGTCATATACAAAAGAGGTCTCAATCTATGGATATAGAAGAATCACATACTTTGTATTAGGTGTATCTCAGTTTGTGTCAGTCATTTCCTGAGTCCTGAGATTTTCCTATCACTATAGGCCTGGTTTCTTCTGGTCTGGTTCAGGAATAACTCCGGTCCCTTGTCATTTCTCCATGTAGTAGGTCTCTATCAGTGGGACTCGGTCCCCTGCTGCTGTCCTCTGCTACTGTCCTCTGCTGCTGTCCTCTGCTGCTGTCCTCTGCTACTGTCCTCTGCTACTGTCCCCTGCTGCTGACTGTCTGCTACTGTACTAACATCTGTCCTCTGCTAGTCCCCTGGACTGACTGACTGACTGTTACTGTAACATCTCAGTGACTGACTGACTGTTCGCTGCTAACATCTCACAGTGGCAGACTGACTGTCCACTGTTCGCATGCTAACATCTCATAGTGGGACTGACTGACTGTTCGCATGCTAACATCTCACAGTGAGACTGACTGACTGTTCGCATGCTAACATCTCACAGTGAGACTGACTGACTGTTCGCATGCTAACATCTCACAGTGAGACTGACTGTTCGCATGCTAACATCTCACAGTGAGACTGACTGACTGTTTGCATGCTAACATCTCACAGTGAGACTGACTGACTGTTCGCATGCTAACATCTCATAGTGAGACTGACTGACTGTTCGCATGCTAACATCTCACAGTGAGACTGACTGACTGTTCGCATGCTAACATCTCACAGTGAGACTGACTGACTGTTTGCATGCTAACATCTCATAGTGGGACTGACTGACTGTTCGCATGCTAACATCTCACAGTGGGACTGACTGACTGTTCGCATGCTAACATCTCACAGTGAGACTGACTGACTGTTCGCATGCTAACATCTCACAGTGAGACTGACTGACTGTTCGCATGCTAACATCTCACAGTGGGACTGACTGACTGTTCGCATGCTAACATCTCACAGTGAGACTGACTGACTGTTCGCATGCTAACATCTCATAGTGGGACTGACTGACTGTTCGCATGCTAACATCTCACAGTGGGACTGACTGACTGTTCGCATGCTAACATCTCACAGTGAGACTGACTGACTGTTCGCATGCTAACATCTCACAGTGGGACTGACTGACTGTTCGCATGCTAACATCTCACAGTGAGACTGACTGACTGTTCGCATGCTAACATCTCACAGTGGGACTGACTGACTGTTCGCATGCTAACATCTCACAGTGAGACTGACTGACTGTTCGCATGCTAACATCTCACAGTGGGACTGACTGACTGTTCGCATGCTAACATCTCACAGTGAGACTGACTGACTGTTCGCATGCTAACATCTCATAGTGGGACTGACTGACTGTTCGCATGCTAACATCTCATAGTGGGACTGACTGACTGTTCGCATGCTAACATCTCATAGTGGGACTGACTGACCTCATACTATTGAGAAAAATAATCGGAAAATTCAGGAGCCCTATTTTAACAGCAAAAAGTAGTAGACCTAATAGTTGTAGTAGTAGTAGTAGACCTAATAGTTGTAGTAGTAGTAGTAGACCTAATAGTTGTAGTAGTAGACCTAATAGTTGTAGTAGTAGACCTAATAGTTGTAGTAGCAGTAGTAGACCTAATAGTTGTAGTAGTAGTAGTAGACCTAATAGTTGTAGTAGTAGACCTAATAGTTGTAGTAGTAGACCTAATAGTTGTAGTAGTAGTAGTAGTAGACCTAATAGTTGTAGTAGTAGTAGTAGACCTAATAGTTGTAGTAGTAGACCTAATAGTTGTAGTAGTAGACCTAATAGTTGTAGTAGTAGTAGTAGACCTAATAGTTGTAGTAGTAGACCTAATAGTTGTAGTAGTAGACCTAATAGTTGTAGTAGTAGACCTAATAGTTGTAGTAGTAGTAGTAGACCTAATAGTTGTAGTAGCAGTAGTAGACCTAATAGTTGTAGTAGCAGTAGTAGACCTAATAGTTGTAGTAGTAGACCTAATAGTTGTAGTAGTAGACCTAATAGTTGTAGTAGTAGACCTAATAGTTGTAGTAGCAGTAGTAGACCTAATAGTTGTAGTAGTAGTAGTAGACCTAATAGTTGTAGTAGCAGTAGTAGACCTAATAGTTGTAGTAGTAGTAGTAGACCTAATAGTTGTAGTAGTAGTAGACCTAATAGTTGTAGTAGCAGTAGTAGACCTAATAGTTGTAGTAGCAGTAGTAGACCTAATAGTAGCAGTAGTAGACCTAATAGTTGTAGTAGCAGTAGTAGACCTAATAGTTGTAGTAGTAGACCTAATAGTTGTAGTAGCAGTAGTAGACCTAATAGTTGTAGTAGTAGTAGTAGACCTAATAGTTGTAGTAGTAGACCTAATAGTTGTAGTAGCAGTAGTAGACCTAATAGTTGTAGTAGTAGACCTAATAGTTGTAGTAGTAGTAGTAGACCTAATAGTTGTAGTAGTAGTAGTAGTAGTAGACCTAATAGTTGTAGCAGTAGTAGTAGACCTAATAGTTGTAGTAGTAGTAGTAGACCTAATAGTTGTAGTAGTAGACCTAATAGTTGTAGCAGTAGTAGACCTAATAGTTGTAGTAGTAGTAGTAGACCTAATAGTTGTAGTAGTAGTAGTAGTAGACCTAATAGTAGTAGTAGACCTAATAGTAGTAGTAGACCTAATAGTTGTAGTAGTAGACCTAATAGTTGTAGTAGCAGTAGTAGACCTAATAGTTGTAGTAGCAGTAGTAGACCTAATAGTTGTAGTAGTAGTAGTAGACCTAATAGTTGTAGTAGTAGACCTAATAGTTGTAGTAGTAGACCTAATAGTTGTAGTAGTAGACCTAATAGTTGTAGTAGTAGTAGACCTAATAGTTGTAGTAGTAGACCTAATAGTAGTAGACCTAATAGTTGTAGTAGTAGACCTAATAGTTGTAGTAGTAGTAGTAGACCTAATAGTTGTAGTAGTAGACGTAATAGTTGTAGTAGTAGACCTAATAGTTGTAGTAGTAGTAGTAGACCTAATAGTTGTAGTAGTAGACCTAATAGTTGTAGTAGTAGACCTAATAGTTGTAGTAGTAGACCTAATAGTTGTAGTAGTAGTAGTAGACCTAATAGTTGTAGTAGTAGTAGTAGACCTAATAGTTGTAGTAGTAGTAGTAGACCTAATAGTTGTAGTAGTAGTAGTAGACCTAATAGTTGTAGTAGTAGACCTAATAGTAGTAGTAGTAGTAGTAGACCTAATAGTTGTAGTAGTAGACCTAATAGTTGTAGTAGTAGACCTAATTGTAGTAGTAGACCTAATAGTTGTAGTAGCAGTAGTAGACCTAATAGTTGTAGTAGTAGTAGTAGACCTAATAGTTGTAGTAGTAGTAGTAGACGTAATAGTTGTAGTAGTAGTAGACCTAATAGTTGTAGTAGTAGACCTAATAGTTGTAGTAGTAGACCTAATAGTTGTAGTAGTAGTAGTAGACCTAATAGTTTAGTAGTAGTAGACGTAATAGTTGTAGTAGTAGTAGACCTAATAGTTGTAGTAGTAGACCTAATAGTTGTAGTAGTAGACCTAATAGTTGTAGTAGCAGTAGTAGACCTAATAGTTGTAGTAGTAGTAGTAGACCTAATAGTTGTAGTAGTAGACCTAATAGTTGTAGTAGTAGACCTAATAGTTGTAGTAGTAGTAGTAGACCTAATAGTTGTAGTAGCAGTAGTAGACCTAATAGTTGAAGTAGTAGTAGACCTAATAGTTGTAGTAGTAGACCTAATAGTTGTAGTAGTAGTAGACCTAATAGTAGTAGCAGTAGTAGACCTAATAGTTTAGTAGTAGACCTAATAGTTGTAGTAGTAGACCTATAGTTGTAGTAGTAGTTGTAGTAGCAGTAGTAGACCTAAGTAGTTAGTAGACCTAATAGTTGTAGTAGTAGACCTAATAGTTGTAGTAGTAGACCTAATAGTTGTAGTAGTAGACCTAATAGTTGTAGCAGTAGTAGACCTAATAGTTGTAGTAGCAGTAGTAGACCTAATAGTTGTAGTAGTAGTAGTAGACCTAATAGTTGTAGTAGTAGTAGTAGACCTAATAGTTGTAGTAGTAGACCTAATAGTTGTAGTAGCAGTAGTAGACCTAATAGTTGTAGTAGCAGTAGTAGACCTAATAGTTGTAGTAGCAGTAGTAGACCTAATAGTAGTAGTAGTAGACCTAATAGTTGTAGTAGTAGACCTAATAGTTGTAGTAGTAGACCTAATAGTTGTAGTAGTAGACCTAATAGTTGTAGTAGCAGTAGTAGACCTAATAGTTGTAGTAGCAGTAGTAGACCTAATAGTTGTAGTAGCAGTAGTAGACCTAATAGTTGTAGTAGCAGTAGTAGACCTAATAGTTGTAGTAGTAGACGTAATAGTTGTAGACCTAATAGTTGTAGTAGCAGTAGTAGACCTAATAGTTGAAGTAGTAGTAGACCTAATAGTTGTAGTAGTAGACCTAATAGTTGTAGTAGCAGTAGTAGACCTAATAGTTGTAGTAGCAGTAGTAGACCTAATAGTTGTAGTAGCAGTAGTAGACCTAATAGTTGCAGTAGCAGTAGACCTAATAGTTGTAGTAGTAGTAGTAGACCTAATAGTTGTAGTAGCAGTAGACCTAATAGTTGTAGTAGCAGTAGTAGACATAATAGTTGTAGTAGTAGTAGACATAATAGTTGTAGTAGTAGTAGACATAATAGTTGTAGTAGTAGTAGTAGACCTAATAGTTGTATTAGTAGACCTAATAGTAGTTGTAGTAGTAGACCTAATAGTTGTAGTAGTAGACCTAATAGTTGTAGTAGTAGACCTAATAGTTGTAGTAGTAGACCTAATAGTTGTAGTAGTAGACCTAATAGTTGTAGTAGCAGTAGTAGACCTAATAGGTGTAGTAGCAGTAGTAGACCTAATAGTTGTAGTAGTAGACCTAATAGTAGTTGTAGTAGTAGACCTAATAGTTGTAGTAGTAGACCTAATAGTTGTAGTAGCAGTAGTAGACATAATAGTTGTAGTTGTAGTAGTAGACATAATAGTTGTAGTAGTAGTAGACCTAATAGTTGTAGTAGTAGTAGACCTAATAGTTGTAGTAGCAGTAGTAGACCTAATAGTTGTAGTAGTAGTAGTAGACGTAATAGTTGTAGTAGCAGTAGTAGACGTAATAGTTGTAGTAGCAGTAGTAGACGTAATAGTTGTAGTAGTAGACCTAATAGTAGTTGTAGTAGTAGACCTAATAGTTGTAGTAGTAGTAGTAGTAGATCTAATAGTTGTAGTAGTAGTAGTAGTAGTAGATCTAATAGTTGTAGTAGTAGTAGTAGTAGATCTAATAGTTGTAGTAGTAGTAGTAGACCTAATAGTTGTAGTAGTAGTAGAGTCACACCCTGACCACAGTTTGCTTTGTATGTTTCTATGTTTTGGTTGGTCAGGGTGTGATCTGAGTGGGCATTCTATGTTGGATGTCTTGTTTGTCTATTTCTATGTCTGGCCTGATATGGTTCTCAAACAGAGGCAGGTGTTAGTCATTGTCTCTGATTGGGAACCATATTTAGGTAGCCTGGGTTTCACTGTGTGTTTGTGGGTGATTGTTCCGGTCTCTGCACCAGATAGGACTGTTTAGGTTTTCGCACGTTTATTGTTTTGTTAGTTATTTCATGTCTAGTTCCTTTTATTAAAGAACATGTATAACCACCACGCTGCATTTTGGTCCGCTTCTCCTTCACTAGAGGAAAAGCCTTACAAGTAGACCTAATAGTTGTAGTAGTAGTAGACCTAATGGTTGTAGTAGTAGACCTAATAGTTGTAGTAGTAGCAGGCCTAATGGTTGTAGTAGTAGTAGTTGTAGTAGTAGCAGGCCTAATGGTTGTTGTAGTAGTAGTAGTAGTAGTAGTAGCAGGCCTAATGGTTGTAGTAGTAGTAGTAGCAGTCCTAATAGTTGTAGTAGTAGCAGGCCTAATGGTTGGAGTAGTAGTAGCAGGCCTAATGGTTGGAGTAGTAGTAGTAGGCCTAATGGTTGGAGTAGTAGTAGCAGGCCTAATGGTTGGAGTAGTAGTAGCAGGCCTAATGGTTGTAGTAGTAGCAGGCCTAATGGTTGTAGTAGTAGCAGTCCTAATGGTTGTAGTAGTAGCAGACCTAATGGTTGTAGTAGTAGCTGTAGTAGTAGCAGGCCTAATAGTTGTAGTAGTAGTAGGCCTAATAGGTAGTAGTAGTAGTAGCAGGCCTAATGGTTGTAGTAGTAGTAGCAGTCCTAATAGTTGTAGTAGTAGCAGACCTAATGGTTGTAGTAGTAGTTGTAGTAGTAGCAGGCCTAATGGTTGTAGTAGTAGCAGGCCTAATGGTAGTAGTAGTAGTAGCAGGCCTAATGGTTGTAGTAGTAGTAGCAGGCCTAATGGTTGTAGTAGTAGTTGTAGTAGTAGCAGGCGTAATGGTTGTAGTAGTAGCAGGCCTAATGGTTATAGTAGTAGTTGTAGTAGTAGCAGGCTTAATGGTTGTTGTAGTAGTAGCAGTCGTAATGGTTGTAGTAGTAGCAGGCCTAATGGTTGTAGTAGTAGTTGTAGTAGTAGCAGGCTTAATAGTTGTAGTAGTAGTTGTAGTAGTAGCAGGCCTAATGGTTGTTGTAGTAGTAGCAGGCCTGGTTGTTGTAGTAGTAGCAGGCCTAATGGTTGTAGTAGTAGCAGGCTTAATGGTAGTAGTAGTAGGCTTAATGGTTGTAGTAGTAGTAGCAGTCCTAATAGTTGTAGTAGTAGCAGACCTAATGGTTGTAGTAGTAGTTGTAGTAGTAGCAGGCCTAATGGTTGTAGTAGTAGCAGGCCTAATGGTAATAGTAGTAGTAGCAGGCCTAATGGTTGTAGTAGTAGTAGCAGGCCTAATGGTTGTAGTAGTAGTAGCAGGCCTAATGGTTGTAGTAGTAGTTGTAGTAGTAGCATGCGTAATGGTTGTAGTAGTAGCAGGCCTAATGGTTGTAGTAGTAGTTGTAGTAGTAGCAGGCTTAATGGTTGTTGTAGTAGTAGCAGGCGTAATGGTTGTAGTAGTAGCAGGCCTAATGGTTGTAGTAGTAGTTGTAGTAGTAGCAGGCTTAATAGTTGTAGTTGTAGTAGTAGCAGGCCTAATGGTTGTAGTAGTAGCAGTCCTAATGGTTGTAGTAGTAGCAGACCTAATGGTTGTAGTAGTAGCTGTAGTAGTAGCAGGCCTAATAGTTGTAGTAGTAGTAGTAGCAGGCCTAATGGTTGTAGTAGTAGTAGCAGTCCTAATAGTTGTAGTAGTAGCAGACCTAATGGTTGTAGTAGTAGTTGTAGTAGTAGCAGGCCTAATGGTTGTAGTAGTAGCAGGCCTAATGGTAGTAGTAGTAGTAGCAGGCCTAATGGTAGTAGTAGTAGTAGCAGGCCTAATGGTTGTAGTAGTAGTAGCAGGCCTAATGGTTGTAGTAGTAGTTGTAGTAGTAGCAGGCGTAATGGTTGTAGTAGTAGCAGGCCTAATGGTTATAGTAGTAGTTGTAGTAGTAGCAGGCTTAATGGTTGTTGTAGTAGTAGCAGGCGTAATGGTTGTTAGTAGTAGTAGCAGGCCTAATGGTTGTAGTAGTAGTTGTAGTAGTAGCAGGCTTAATAGTTGTAGTAGTAGTTGTAGTAGTAGCAGGCCTAATGGTTGTTGTAGTAGTAGCAGGCCTGGTTGTAGTAGTAGCAGGCCTAATGGTTGTAGTAGTAGCAGGCTTAATGGTAGTAGTAGTAGGCTTAATGGTTGTAGTAGTAGTAGCAGTCCTAATAGTTGTAGTAGTAGCAGACCTAATGGTTGTAGTAGTAGTTGTAGTAGTAGCAGGCCTAATGGTTGTAGTAGTAGCTGGCCTAATGGTAATAGTAGTAGTAGCAGGCCTAATGGTTGTAGTAGTAGTAGCAGGCCTAATGGTTGTAGTAGTAGTAGCAGGCCTAATGGTTGTAGTAGTAGTTGTAGTAGTAGCATGCGTAATGGTTGTAGTAGTAGCAGGCCTAATGGTTGTAGTAGTAGTTGTAGTAGTAGCAGGCTTAATGGTTGTTGTAGTAGTAGCAGGCGTAATGGTTGTAGTAGTAGCAGGCCTAATGGTTGTAGTAGTAGTAGTAGTAGTAGCAGGCTTAATAGTTGTAGTTGTAGTAGTAGCAGGCCTAATGGTTGTAGTAGTAGTTGTAGTAGTAGCAGGCCTAATGGTTGTAGTAGTAGCAGGCTTAATGGTAGTAGTAGTAGGCTTAATGGTTGTAGTAGTAGTTGTAGTAGTAGCAGGCCTAATGGTTGTAGTTGTAGTAGTAGCAGGCCTAATGGTTGTAGTTGTAGTAGTAGCAGGCCTAATGGTTGTAGTAGTAGTTGTAATAGTAGCAGGCCTAATGGTTGTAGTTGTAGTAGTAGCAGGCCTAATGGTTGTAGTAGTAGTTGTAGTAGTAGCAGGCCTAATGGTTGTATTAGTAGTTGTAGTAGTAGCAGGCCTAATGGTTGTAGTAGTAGTTGTAGTAGTAGCAGGCCTAATGGTTGTAGTAGTCGTTGTAGTAGTAGCAGGCCTAATGGTTGTAGTAGTCGTTGTAGTAGTAGCAGGCCTAATGGTTGTAGTAGTAGTTGTAGTAGTAGCAGGCCTAATGGTTGTAGTCGTAGTTGTAGTAGTAGCAGGCCTAATGGTTGTAGTAGTAGTTGTAGTAGTAGCAGGTCTAATGGTTGTAGTAGTAGTTGTAGTAGTAGCAGGCCTAATGGTTGTAGTAGTAGTTGTAGTAGTAGCAGGCCTAATGGTTGTAGTGGTTGTAGTAGTAGCAGGCCTAATGGTGGTAGTAATGTAGTTGCCTAAGTTGTAGTTGTAGTAGTAGCAGGCCTAATGGTTGTAGTAGTAGTTGTAGTAGTAGCAGGCCTAATGGTTGTAGTAGTAGTTGTAGTAGTAGCAGGCCTAATGGTAGTTTTAGTAGCAGGCCTAATGGTGGTAGTAGTAGCAGGCCTAATTGTGTTAGTAGTAGCAGGCCTAATGGTGGTAGTAGTAGTAGCAGGCCTAATGGTTGTAGTAGTAGCAGGCCTAATGGTGGTAGTAGTAGCAGGCCTAATTGTGTTAGTAGTAGCAGGCCTAATGGTGGTAGTAGTAGCAGGCCTAATGGTAATAGTAGTAGTAGCAGGCCTAATGGTTTGTAGTAGTAGTAGCAGGCCTAATGGTTGTAGTAGTAGTAGCAGGCCTAATGGTTGTAGTAGTAGTTGTAGTAGTAGCAGGCCTAATGGTTGTAGTAGTAGCAGGCCTAATGGTAATAGTAGTAGTAGCAGGCCTAATGGTTGTAGTAGTAGTAGCAGGCCTAATGGTTGTAGTAGTAGTAGCAGGCCTAATGGTTGTAGTAGTAGTTGTAGTAGTAGCATGCGTAAATGGTTGTAGTAGTAGCAGGCCTAATGGTTGTAGTAGTAGTTGTAGTAGTAGCAGGCTTAATGGTTGTTGTAGTAGTAGCAGGCGTAATGGTTGTAGTAGTAGCAGGCCTAATGGTTGTAGTAGTAGTTGTAGTAGTAGCAGGCTTAATAGTTGTAGTTGTAGTAGTAGCAGGCCTAATGGTTGTAGTAGTAGTTGTAGTAGTAGCAGGCCTAATGGTTGTAGTAGTAGCAGGCTTAATGGTAGTAGTAGTAGGCTTAATGGTTGTAGTAGTAGTTGTAGTAGTAGCAGGCCTAATGGTTGTAGTTGTAGTAGTAGCAGGCCTAATGGTTGTAGTTGTAGTAGTAGCAGGCCTAATGGTTGTAGTAGTAGTTGTAATAGTAGCAGGCCTAATGGTTGTAGTTGTAGTAGTAGCAGGCCTAATGGTGGTAGTAGTAGTTGTAGTAGTAGCAGGCTTAATGGTTGTAGTAGTAGTTGTAGTAGTAGCAGGCCTAATGGTTGTATTAGTAGTTGTAGTAGTAGCAGGCCTAATGGTTGTAGTAGTAGTAGCAGGCCTAATGGTTGTAGTAGTCGTTGTAGTAGTAGCAGGCCTAATGGTTGTAGTAGTAGCAGGCCTAAGTTGTAGTAGTAGCAGGCCTAATGGTTGTAGTAGTAGTTGTAGTAGTAGCAGGCCTAATGGTTGTAGTTGTAGTAGTAGTAGTAGCAGGCCTAATGGTTGTAGTAGTAGTTGTAGTAGTAGCAGGCCTAATGGTTGTAGTAGTAGTTGTAGTAGTAGCAGGCCTAATGGTAGTAGTAGTAGCAGGCCTAATGGTGGTAGTAGTAGCAGGCCTAATTGTGTTAGTAGTAGCAGGCCTAATGGTGGTAGTAGTAGCAGGCCTAATGGTGGTAGTAGTAGCAGGCCTAATGGTGGTAGTAGTAGCAAGCCTAATGGTGGTAGTAGTAGCAGGCCTAATGGTTGTAGTAGTAGCAAGCCTAATGGTGGTAGTAGTAGCAGGCCTAATGGTAGTAGTAGTAGCAGGCCTAATGGTGGTAGTAGTAGCAGGCCTAATTGTGTTAGTAGTAGCAGGCCTAATGGTGGTAGTAGTAGTTGTAGTAGTAGCAGGCCTAATGGTTGTAGTAGTAGCAGGCCTAATGGTGGTAGTAGTAGCAGGCCTAATTGTGTTAGTAGTAGCAGGCCTAATGGTGGTAGTAGTAGCAGGCCTAATGGTGGTAGTAGTAGCAGGCCTAATGGTTGTAGTAGTAGCAGGCCTAATGGTTGGTAGTAGTAGCAGGCCTAATGGTTGTAGTTGTAGTAGTAGCAGGCCTAATGGTTGTAGTAGTAGTTGTAATAGTAGCAGGCCTAATGGTTGTAGTTGTAGTAGTAGCAGGCCTAATGGTGGTAGTAGTAGTTGTAGTAGTAGCAGGCTTAATGGTTGTAGTAGTAGTTGTAGTAGTAGCAGGCCTAATGGTTGTATTAGTAGTTGTAGTAGTAGCAGGCCTAATGGTTGTAGTAGTAGTTGTAGTAGTAGCAGGCCTAATGGTTGTAGTAGTAGTTGTAGTAGTAGCAGGCCTAATGGTTGTAGTAGTAGTTGTAGTAGTAGCAGGCCTAATGGTTGTAGTAGTAGTTGTAGTAGTAGCAGGCCTAATGGTTGTAGTAGTAGTTGTAGTAGTAGCAGGCCTAATGGTTGTAGTAGTAGTTGTAGTAGTAGCAGGCCTAATGGTTGTAGTAGTAGTTGTAGTAGTAGCAGGCCTAATGGTTGTAGTAGTAGTTGTAGTAGTAGCAGGCCTAATGGTTGTAGTAGTAGTTGTAGTAGTAGCAGGCCTAATGGTAGTAGTAGTAGCAGGCCTAATGGTGGTAGTAGTAGCAGGCCTAATTGTGTTAGTAGTAGCAGGCCTAATGGTGGTAGTAGTAGTTGTAGTAGTAGCAGGCCTAATGGTTGTAGTAGTAGCAGGCCTAATGGTTGTAGTAGTAGCAGGCCTAATGGTTAGTAGTAGCAGGCCTAATGGTGGTAGTAGTAGCAGGCCTAATGGTAATAGTAGTAGTAGCAGGCCTAATGGTTGTAGTAGTAGTAGCAGGCCTAATGGTTGTAGTAGTAGTAGCAGGCCTAATGGTTGTAGTAGTAGTTGTAGTAGTAGCAGGCCTAATGGTTGTAGTAGTAGCAGGCCTAATGGTAAGTAGTAGTTGTAGTAGTAGCAGGCCTAATGGTTGTAGTAGTAGTAGCAGGCCTAATGGTTGTAGTAATGGTAGCAGGCCTAATGTAGTAGTAGTTGTAGTAGTAGCAGGCCTAATGGTTGTAGTAGTAGTTGTAGTAGTAGCATGCGTAATGGTTGTAGTAGTAGCAGGCCTAATGGTTGTAGTAGTAGTTGTAGTAGTAGCAGGCTTAATGGTTGTTGTAGTAGTAGCAGGCGTAATGGTTGTAGTAGTAGCAGGCCTAATGGTTGTAGTAGTAGTTGTAGCAGGCTTAATAGTTGTAGTTGTAGTAGTAATATAATAAGGCCTAATAATAATATATAGTAGCAGGCCTAATGGCTTTTGTAGACTTAGTCGGTGGTAGTAGTAGCACTAATGGTTGTTTTACATATGGTGGCCCCAGCTAATGGTTGTAATAGTTGTAGTAGTAGCGCCATGCTCTAGTGAGCCACACAGTAGCAGGCCTAATGGTTGTAGTAGTAGTTGTAGTAGTAGCAGGCCTAATGGTTGTAGTAGTAGTTGTAGTAGTAGCAGGCCTAATGGTTGTAGTAGTCGTTGTAGTAGTAGCAGGCCTAATGGTTGTAGTAGTAGTTGTAGTAGTAGCAGGCCTAATGGTTGTAGTAGTAGTTGTAGTAGTAGCAGGCCTAATGGTTGTAGTAGTAGTTGTAGTAGTAGCAGGCCTAATGGTAGTAGTAGTAGCAGTAGCAGGCCTAATGGTGGTAGTAGTAGCAGGCCTAATTGTGTAGTAGTAGCAGGCCTAATGGTGGTAGTAGTAGTTGTAGTAGTAGCAGGCCTAATGGTTGTAGTAGTAGCAGGCCTAATGGTGGTAGTAGTAGCAGGCCTAAATTGTGTAGTAGTAGCAGGCCTAATGGTGGTAGTAGTAGCAGGCCTAATGGTGGTAGTAGTAGCAGGCCTAATGGTGGTAGTAGTAGCATGCCTAATGGTGGTAGTAGTAGCAGGCCTAATGGTTGTAGTAGTAGCAGGCCTAATGGTGTAGCAGGTAGTAGTAGCAGGCCTAATGGTAGTAGTAGTAGCAGGCCTAATGGTGGTAGTAGTAGCAGGCCTAATTGTGTTAGTAGTAGCAGGCCTAATGGTGGTAGTAGTAGTTGTAGTAGTAGCAGGCCTAATGGTTGTAGTAGTAGCAGGCCTAATGGTGGTAGTAGTAGCAGGCCTAATTGTGTTAGTAGTAGCAGGCCTAATGGTGGTAGTAGTAGCAGGCCTAATGGTGGTAGTAGTAGCAGGCCTAATGGTGGTAGTAGTAGCAGGCCTAATGGTTGTAGTAGTAGCAGGCCTAATGGTGGTAGTAGTAGCAGGCCTAATGGTTGTAGTAGTAGTTGAAGTTGTAGCAGGCCTAATGGTTGTAGTAGTAGTTGTAGTAGTAGCAGGCCTAATGGTTGTAGTAATAGTTGTAGTAGTAGCAGGCCTAATGGTTGTAGTAGTAGCAGGCCTAATGGTGGTAGTAGTAGCAGGCTTAATGGTTGTCGTAGTAGTAGGCTAATGGTTGTAGTAGCAGGCCTAATGGTTGTGGTTGTCGTAGTAGCAGGCCTAATGGTTGTAGTAGTAGCAGGCCTAATGGTGGTAGTAGTAGTTGTAGTAGTAGCAGGCCTAATGGTGGTAGTAGTAGCAGACCTAATGGTGGTAGTAGTAGTAGTAGCAGGCCTAATGGTGGTCGTAGTAGCAGGCCTAATGGTTGTAGTAGTAGCAGGCCTAATGGTTGTAGTAGTAGCAGGCCTAATGGTGGTAGTTGTAGTTGTAGCAGGCCTAATGGTAGTAGTAGTAGCAGGCCTAATGGTGGTAGTAGTAGCAGGTCTGATGGTTGTAGTAGTAGCAGGCCTAATAGTTGTAGTAGTTGCAGGCCTCATGGTGTTTGTAGTAGCAGGCCTAATGGTTGTAGTAGTAGCAGGCCTAATGGTGGTAGTTGTAGTAGTAGCAGGCGTAATGGTTGTAGTAGTAATTGTAGTAGTAGCAGGCCTAATGGTTGTAGTAGTAGTTGCAGTAGTAGCAGGCCTAATGGTGGTAGTAGTAGTTGTAGTAGTAGCAGGCCTAATGGTGGTCGTAGTAGCAGGCTTAATGGTTGTCGTAGTAGCAGGCCTAATGGTTGTGGTTGTCGTAGTAGCAGGCCTAATGGTTGTAGTAGTAGCAGGCCTAATGGTGGTAGTAGTAGTTGTAGTAGTAGCAGGCCTAATGGTGGTAGTAGTAGCAGACCTAATGGTGGTAGTAGTAGTAGTAGTAGCAGGCCTAATGGTGGTCGTAGTAGCAGGCCTAATGGTTGTAGTAGTAGCAGGCCTAATGGTTGTAGTAGTAGCAGGCCTAATGGTGGTAGTTGTAGTTGTAGCAGGCCTAATGGTAGTAGTAGTAGCAGGCCTAATGGTGGTAGTAGTAGCAAGTCTGATGGTTGTAGTAGTAGCAGGCCTAATAGTTGTAGTAGTAGCAGGCCTAATGGTGTTTGTAGTAGCAGGCCTAATGGTTGTAGTAGTAGCAGGCCTAATGGTGGTAGTTGTAGTAGTAGCAGGCCTAATGGTTGTAGTAGTAGCAGGCCTAATGGTTGTAGTAGTAGCAGGCCTAATGGTTGTAGTAGTAGCAGGCCTAATGCTTGTAGTAGTAGCAGGCCTAATGGTTGTAGTAGTAGCAGGCCTAATGGTGGTAGTAGTAGTAGTAGCAGGCCTAATGGTTGTAGTAGTAGCAGGCCTAATGGTTGTAGTAGTAGCAGGCGTAATGGTTGTAGTAGTAGCAGGCCTAATGGTTGTAGTAGTAGTAGTAGCAGGCCTAATGGTGGTAGTAGTATGAGGCCTAATGGTGGTAGTAGTAGCAGGCCTAATGGTGGTAGTAGTAGGAGGCCTAATGGTTGTAGTAGTAGCAGGCCTAATGCTTGTAGTAGTAGCAGGTAAGTAGTAGTAGCAGGCCTAATGGTTGTAGTAGTAGTTGTAGTCTTAGCAGGCCTAATGGTGGTAGTAGTAGTTGTAGTAGTAGCAGGCCTAATAGTGGTAGTTGTAGTAGTAGCAGGCCTAATTGTTGTAGTAGTAGCAGGCCTAATGGTGGTAGTAGTAGCAGGCCTAATGGTGTAGTAGTAGTTGTAGTAGTAGCAGGCCTAATGGTGGTAGTAGTAGCAGGCCTAATGGTGGTAGTAGTAGTTGTAGTAGTAGCAGGCCTAATGGTGTTGTAGTAGTAGCAGGCCTAATGTGGTAGTAGTAGTAGTAGCAGGCCTAATGGTGGTAGTAGTAGTTGTAGTAGTAGCAGGCCTAATGGTGGTAGTAGTAGCAGGCCTAATGGTGGTAGTATACCTAATGGTGTAGTAGTAGTAGTAGTAGCAGGCCTAATGGTGGTAGTAGTAGCAGGCCTAATGGTTGAAGTAGTAGCAGGCCTAATGGTTGTAGTAGTAGCAGGCCTAATGGTGGTAGTTGTAGTAGTAGCAGGCCTAATGGTGGTAGTAGCAGGCCTAATGGTTGTAGTAGTAGTAGGCCTAATGGTTGTAGTAGTAGCAGGCCTAATGGTTGTAGTAGTAGCAGGCCTAATGGTTGTAGTAGTAGCAGGCCTAATGGTAGTAGTAGTTGCAGGCCTAATGGTGGTAGTAGTAGTAGTAGTAGCAGGCCTAATGGTGGTAGTAGTAGTAGTAGCAGGCCTAATGGTTGTAGTAGTAGCAGGCCTAATGGTTGTAGTAGTACTGTGCGTAGATAAAGGCCTTATGGTGTGTAGTAGTAGCAGGCCTAATGGTGTAGTAAAGTGCAGATAGTAGTAGCAGGCCTAATGGTGATAGTCGTAGATAAATGGGCTGTGTCCTGGCTGCATTGATACTGTGTCGTAGATAAATGGGCTGTGTCCTGGCTGCATTGATACTGTGTCGTAGATAAATGGGCTGTGTCCTGGCTGCATTGATACTGTGTCGTAGATAAATGGGCTGTGTCCTGGCTGCATTGATACTGTGTCGTAGATAAATGGGCTGTGTCCTGGCTGCATTGATACTGTGTCGTAGATAAATGGGCTGTGTCCTGGCTGCATTGATACTGTGTCGTAGATAAATGGGCTGTGTCCTGGCTGCATTGATACTGTGTCGTAGATAAATGGGCTGTGTCCTGGCTGCATTGATACTGTGTCGGAGATAAATGGGCTGTGTCCTGGCTGCATTGATACTGTGTCGTAGATAAATGGGCTGTGTCCTGGCTGCATTGATACTGTGTCGTAGATAAATGGGCTGTGTCCTGGCTGCATTGATACTGTGTCGTAGATAAATGGGCTGTGTCCTGGCTGCATTGATACTGTGTCGTAGATAAATGGGCTGTGTCCTGGCTGCATGGGCTGTGTCCTTGATACTGTGTCGGAGGAGCCAGTGCGGCGGTGAGACTTCTTGGTAACGGTCTTCCTCTGTCATCATGTTATTGATTTATTCTCATATGTCTATTAAATAGTTATTTATCCCACACAGTGCTATTAGGGGTCCGTCGCATTGTCATTTCCAGACACACAGTCTGAAAAACATAGTATCATTATTTGTAAGACCGTAGGGTTTTGCATAGTGAAGTCATACCACCGTATTGCTATTTATGCCTAGCCAGAGAAAACTAGAGAAGGAATAGAACCTTAAACATTCTAAGCTTTGGGCTAAAAGCAGTAGGAAGAAAACACAGGTCTATTGAGAAGAGCATTCTATATTCTAAACTGGGTGGTTCCAGCCCTGAATACTGATTGGCTGAAAGACGTGGTATATCAGACCGTATACCATGGGTATTTCAAAACATTTATTTTTACTGCTCTAATTACGTTGGTAGCAGTTTATAATAGCAATAAAGCACCTCGGGGGTTTGTGATATATAGCGAATATACCACAGCTAAGGACTTCGTCCTATGAACAGCCCTTAGTTGTGGTATATTGGCTATATACCACACCCCCTCGGGACATATTGCTTAATTATGCGACTCTGTGAGAGAAGGGGACCTACTTAAGTTCCCTGACTGCCCTTCAGAACTCCCCAGAAGACTACTCTGATGACATGATGTGTGTGAGTACCCAGTAGTGAAACTGTCTCTCAGTGCCCTCCCTACACTCTAATGGGAATCTCATTGTGTCACACTGTGTCAGTCCAGAGACTACAGACAAGCTGCCTGGGTGTTAGTCTGTCTCAGTGAGCTGCCTGGGTGTTAGTCTGTCTCAGTGAGCTGCCTGGGTGTTAGTCTCTCTCAGTGAGCTGCCTGGGTGTTAGTCTGTCTCAGTGAGCTGCCTGGGTGTTAGTCTGTCTCAGTGAGCTGCCTGGGTGTTAGTCTGTCACAGTGAGCTGCCTGGGTGTTAGTCTGTCTCAGTGAGCTGCCTGGGTGTTAGTCTGTCTCAGTGAGCTGCCTGGGTGTTAGTCTGTCTCAGTGAGCTGCCTGTCCCAGTGAGCTGCCTGGGTTTTAGTCTCTCTCAGTGAGCTGCCTGGGTGTTAGTCTGTCTCAGTGAGCTGCCTGGGTGTTAGTCTGTCTCAGTGAGCTGCCTGGCCTGTTAGTCTGTTAGCTGCCTGGGTGTTTTTCCAGTGAGCTTGCCTTCCTGTCTCAGTGAGCTGCCTGGGTGTTTTGGATGCCTTTTGAAATGACTAAGGACTGATGAAACAGTGATGGGGATGGAGCTGGTTAAATGAGCTGCCTGGTTGTTATTTTTCCAGCTTGCCTTCCTGTGTGTCATTTGGATCTTTTGAAATGACTAAGGACTGATGAAACATGGGATGGAGCTGGTTAAATGAGGGTTGATATGCACAGACAGCAGCTCTCTCTCTCTCTCTCTCTCTCTCTCTCTCTCTCTCTCTCTCTCTCTCTCTCTCTCTCGTTAGTGGTAAACTTATCAGAGGCTCTTGAGATGAGCTGATATCAGATAGCCTGGGGGCAGGCAGGCACATAGAGGAAATGGGACTGATGGTGTCTGTGAGAGGAACGCTGGTCGTCAGGGACAGGGTCCCACCACGTGGCAGGCAGCAGGGAGGTAGTGAGGCGTGCAGGACATTCCTTATCTGGGACTTCTCCTCCTTCTCCTCCTCTTTAAACCCCACGGTTAACAGAGGATTCTACGCACTTCACTGGGCAGTTTCCGGGCTTTTCTAGGTTAGTCGTTGTCTTCTAAAAGTGCACTTTAAGCTCAGATCATCCAAATGCCAACAGGTGACCCAAAGGAGTGGAAATCGTGGCGCTACAGACGGATGAGGCCACAGTTTAAGGGTAATTCTGGATTATATAGAGAGAAATAGTAATGGCGTCTTTTTGTAGGCACTATCTCCGCCATGGTTCGTTTGCCCACAGTCTATGGGGAAAATTAACAGCGTTTTTTGTAGGGTTTTTGGATAATCGCTGAACATATAGTGAGGGGAAAAAGTTTTTGATCCCCTGATGATTTTGTACGTTTGCCCACTGACAAAGAAGTGATCAGTCTATAATTTTAATGGTAGGTTTACTTGAACAGTGAGACAGAATAACAACAAAAATATCCAGAAAAACATGTCAAAAATGTTATAAATTGATTTGCATTTTAATTAGGGAAATAAGTATTTGACCCCCTCTCAATCAGAAAGATTTCTGGCTCCCAGGTGTCTTTTATACAGGTAAGGTAGATTAGGAGCACACTGCTGAGATTAGGAGCACACTGTCTTTTATACAGGTAACAAACTGAGATTATACAGGTAACGAGCTGAGATTAGGAGCACACTCTTAAAGGGAGTGCTCCTAACCTCAGTTTGTTACCTGTATAAAAGACACCTGTCCACAGAAGCAATCAATCAGACTCCAAACTCTCCACCATGACCAAGACCAAAGACCTCTCCAAGGATGTCAGGGACAAGATTGTAGACCTACACAAGGCTGGAATGGGCTACAAAACCATCGCCAAGCAGCTTGGTGAGAAGGTGACAACAGTTGATGCGATTATTCGCAAATGGAAGAAACACAAAAGAACTGTCAATCTCCCTCGGCCTGGGGCTCCATGCAAGATCTCACCTCGTGGAGTGGCAATGATCATGAGAACGGTGAGGAATCAGCCCAGAACTACACGGGAGGATCTTGTCAATGATCAAGGTAGCTGGGACCATAGTCACCAAGAAAACAATTGGTAACACACTACGCCGCGAAGGACTGAAATCCTGCAGCGCCCGCAAGGTCTCACTGCTCAAGAAAGCACATATACATGCCCGTCTGAAGTTTGCCAATGAACATCTGAATGATTCAGAGGACAACTGGGTGAAAGTGTTGTGGTCAGATGAGACCAAAATGGAGTTCTTTGGCATCAATTCAACTCTGCGTTTTCGGAGGAGGAGGAATGCTGCTATGACCCCAAGAACACCATCCCCACCGTCAAACATAGAGGTGGAAACATTATGCTTTGGGGGTGTTTTCCTGCTAAGGGGACAGGACAACTTCACCGCATCAAAGGGACGATGGACAGGGCCATGTACCGTCAAATCTTGGGTGAGAACCTCCTTCCCTCAGCCAGGGCATTGAAAATGGGTCGTGGGTGGGTATTCCAGCATGAAAATGACCCAAAACACATGGCCAAGGCAACAAAGGAGTGGCTCAAGAAGAAGCACATTAAGGTCCTGGAGTGGCCTAGCCAGTCTCCAGACCTTAATCCCATAGAAAATCCGTGGAGGGAGCTGAAGGTTCGAGTTGCCAAACGTCAGCCTCGAAACCTTAATGACTTGGAGAAAATCTGCAAAGAGGAGTGGGACAAAATCCCTGATGAGATGTGTGCAAACCTGGTAGCCAACTACAAGAAACGTCTGACCTCTGTGATTGTGTAACGGTTTTCTTTACTTGAAGGAGAGGCGGACCAAAACACAGCGTGGTTATATTGATTCATGTTTAATAAAAAAAAGATAAACACGAACACTATAAAACAATAAACGTGGAAAACCAAAAACAGCCCCATCTGGTGCAAACACAAAGAGAGGAACAATCACCCACAAACACATAGTGAAACCCAGGCTACCTAAGTATGATTCTCAATCAGAGACAACTAATGACACCTGCCTCTGATTGAGAACCATACTAGGCCGAAACATAGAAATACCCAAATCATAGAAAAACAAACATAGACTGCCCACCCCAACTCACGCCCCGACCATACTAAATAATGACAAAACAAAGGAAATAAAGTTCAGAACGTGACAGTACCCCCCCCCCCCCAAAGGTGCGGACTCCGGTCGCAAAACCTTAACCTATAGGGGAGGGTCTGGGTGGTCGTCTGTCCAGTACTCCTCGCACTGCTGCCGCTGCCTGTCACCACACCGCTTGGTCCTGTTGTGGAGCCGCCAGTGCCGCCAGTCTGCAAGGAGCCGCCAGTGCCGCCAGTCTGCCAGGGGCCGCCAGTGCCGCCAGTCTGCCCAGAGGCGCCAGAGCCCCTCAGCCCAGAGCCCCTGCCCCTCTGTCCAGAGCTTCTGCCCCTCTGTCCAGAGCTTCTGCCCCTCTGTCCAGAGCTTCCGCCCCTCTGTCCAGAGCTTCGCCCCTCTGTCCAGAGCTTCCGCCCCTCTGTCCAGAGCTTCCGCCCCTCTGTCCAGAGCTGCCCATCAGTCCAGTGGGGTCATTTAATAGGGTCGCCGTGGTTAGGAGGCCACGGAAGCGGACAAGGTGGCGGACTATGGTGAAGACTATGGTGAAGTGGGGGCCACGTCCAGCACCAGAGCCGCCACCGCGGACATGCCCACCCAGACCCTCCCCAATAGGTTCAGGTTTTGCGGCCGGAGTCCGCACCTTTCGGGGGGTACTGTCACACCCTGACCATAGTTTGCTTTGTATGTTTCTATGTTTTGTTTGGTCAGTGTGTGATGTGAGTGGGCATTCTATGTTGGATGTCTTGTTTGTCTATTTCTATGTCTGGCCTGATATGGTTCTCAATCAGAGGCAGGTGTGAGTCATTGTCTCTGATTGGGAACCATATTTAGGTAGCTTGTTTGTTGTTGGGTTTTGTGGGTGATTGTTCCTGTCTCTGTGTTAGTTTGCACCAGTATAGGCTGTTTAGGTTTTCTCGTTACGTTCATTGTTTTTGTACTGTTCGTGCTCTTTTTTCATTAAACATGAATCTAAATAGCCACGCTGCATTTTGGTCCTCCTCTCCTTCGACAAAAGGAAACCGTTACAGATTGCCAACAAGGGTTTTGTCACCAAGTACTAAGTCATGTTTTGCAGAGGGGTCAAATACTTATTTCCCTCATTAAAATGCAAATCAATTTATAACGTTTTAGACGTGCGCTTTTTTTGGATTTTTGTTGTTGTTATTCTGTCTCTCACTGTTCAAATAAACCTCCCATTACAATTATAGACTGATCATTTCTTTGTCAGTGGGCAAACATACACAATCAGCAGGGGATCAAATACTTTTTTCCCTCACTGTAAGGTCTGTGGCAAACACAGTCTCAGGAGATCTTATACGTTTTGTTCTATAAGATAATCTCCATCAGTTGACGCCACTTGTGAATTTTGATGAATTGATGTGATTACAAAAAAACACATGAAGGCTTTATAATTCATAAAGGTCATGTTAACTGACTGCTATTATCTCATAGAACTGTAACGGAGACACTGGGAGTCGAGAAGCAGGTGCAAGGGGAAGTTAAATAATACAAGAAACATGGAACGTTACAAAACAGGATTAGCGTCTGGACATGAAACACATAACCAATACTGCCTGAGGAATGGAACTAAGGGACTAAACGATATAGTGGAGGTACTCAATGAAGTGATGGCGTCCAGGTATGTCTCATGATGAGGCGTAGGTGCGCGTAATGATGCTGCCAGGTGTGCGTAATGATGGTTGACAGCCAGTGGTTAGTAGAATGGCGACGTGGAGCGCCGGAGAGGTGGGAGCAGGAGTAGACGTGATAAGATAAAACGTATAACCCTGTGTTTGCCTCAGACCTTCCTTCCCATAGGGATGGCTGACCAAACCAGAGGCCTGTGTTTGCCTCATACCTTCCTTCCCATAGGGATGGCTGAACAAACCAGAGGCCTGTGTTAGCCTCAGACCTTCCTTCCCATAGGGATGGCTGAACAAACCAGAGGCCTGTGTTAGCCTCAGACCTTCCTTCCCATAGGGATGGCTGAACAAACCAGAGGGGAATCAGTTCCGGGTTTTAGAACTACAAGCTGGTGAGCTCTATTGCAGGAGGGATTGAGTTGAGAGTTAATGTAGCACATATTGCTCATACAGTATTTTTGTATTTGTATTTATTATGGATCCACATTAGCTGCTTCCAAAGCAGCAGTTACGCTTCCTGGGGTCCAGCAAAATTAAATCCGTTTATGTAACATTTGTTGTACTCGTCTGAGGATTCTGAAGGATCGGAGGACCAATGCGCAGCGTGGTATGTGTTCATGATGAATTTATTAAACACAGAACACTAAAACAAAAATAACAAAGAGAATGACACGAAACGAAACAGTCCTGTCTGGTGACATACACAAAGACAGAAAACAAAATAACTAAGGTCAGAATGTGACAGTTTATACAATTTTAAAACATTTCACAACACTCTGTGTGCCCCCAGGGCACTACTCCACCACTACCACATATCTACAGTACTAAATCCACCACTACCACATATCTACAGTACTAAATCCACCACTACTACATATCTACAGTACTAAATCCATGAGTATATATGAGAGGTCGACCGATTATGATTTTTCAACGCCGATACCGATTATTGGAGGACAAAAAAAGCCGATACCGTTTAATAGGACAATTTTTGTTGTTGTTTTGTAATAATGATAATTACAACAATACTGAACACTTATTTTAACTTAATATAATACATCAATAAAATCAATTTAGCCTCAAGTAAATAGTGAAACATGTTCAATTTGGTTTAAATAATGCAAAAGCAAAGTGTTGGAGAAGAAAGTAAAAGTGCAATATGTGCTATGTAAGAAAGCTAACGTTTCAATTCCTTGCTCAGAACATGAGAACATGTGAAAGCTGGTGGTTCCTTTTAACATGAGTCTTCAATATTCCCAGGTAAGAAGTTTTAGGTTGTAGTTATTATAGGAATTATAGGACTATTTCCCTCTATACCATTTGTATTTCATTAACCTTTGACTATTGGATGTCCTTATAGGCACTTTAGTATTGCCAGTGTAACAGTATAGCTTCCGCCCCTCTCCTCACTCCTCCCTGGGCTCGAACCAGCAACACAACGACAACAGCCACCATCGAAGCAGCGTTACCCATGCAGAGCAAGGGGAACAACTACTAGAAGGCTCAGAGCGAGTGATGTTTGAAACACTATTAACGCGCACTAACTAGCTAGCCATTTCACTTCGGTTACACCAGCCTCATCTCGGGAGTCGATAGGCTTGAAGTCATAAAAAGCGCAATGCTTGACGTACAATGAAGAGCTGCTGGCAAAACGCACGACAGTGCTGTTTGAATGAATGTTTACGCGCCTGCTTCTGCCTACCACTGCTCAGTCAGATGCTTGTATGCTCAGTCAGATTATATGCAACGCAGGACATGCTAGATAATATCTAGTAATATCATCAACCATGTGTAGTTAACTAGTGATTATGATTGATTGTTTTTTTATAAGATAAGTTTAATGCTAGCTAGTGTAACGGATGTGAAATGGCTAGCTAGTTAGCGGTGTTTGCGCTAAATAGCGTTTCAATCGGTGACGTCACTTGCTCTGAGACCTTGAAGTAGTAGTTCCCCTTGCTCTGCAAGGGCTGTGGAGCGATGGGTAACGATGCTTCGTGGGTGACTGTTGTTGATGCGTGCAGAGGGTCCCTGGTTCGCGCCTCGGTATGGGCGAGGGGACAGTATAAAGTTATACTGTTACATTGATGCTTTTGACCCGGATCACTGGTTGCTGCGGAAAAAGGAGGAGGTCAAAAGGGGGGTGAGTGTAACGGATGTGAAATAGCTAGCTAGTTGTGTTCGCGCTAAATAGCTTTTCAATCGGTGACGTCACTTGCTCTGAGACCTTGAAGTAGTAGTTCCCCTTCCTCTGCAAGGGCCGTGGCTTTTGTGGAGCGATGGGTAACATTTACATTTACATTTACATTTAAGTCATTTAGCAGACGCTCTTATCCAGAGCGACTTACAAATTGGTGAATTCACCTTCTGACATCCAGTGGAACAGCCACTTTACAATAGTGCATCTAAATCATTAAGGGGGGGGGTGAGAAGGATTACTTATCCTATCCTAGGTATTCCTTGAAGAGGTGGGGTTTCAGGTGTCTCCGGAAGGTGGTGATTGACTCCGCTGTCCTGGCGTCGTGAGGGAGTTTGTTCCACCATTGGGGGGCCAGAGCAGCGAACAGTTTTGACTGGCCTGTAGGACCTGCCTTGTTGATAGTAGTGTTAAGAAGGTAACGATGCTTCGTGGGTGACTGTTGTTGATGTGTGCAGAGGGTCCCTGGTTCGCGCGCGGGTATGGGCGAGGGGATGGTCTCAAGTTATACTGTTACACTAGCAACTTACCTTAGCTTACTGCATTCGCGTAATAGGCAGTCTCCTTGTGGAGTGCAACGAGAGAGAGAGGCAGGTCGTTATTGCGTTGGACTAGATAACTGTAAGGTTGCAAGATTATCCCCCAAGCTGACAAGGTGAAAATTTGTCCTTCTGCCCCTGAACAAGGCAGTTAATCTGCCATCATTGAAAATAAGAATGTGTTCTTAAATGACTTGCCTAGTTTAATAAATGTGTGTCTGTGCCAATGTTTGCGTTGCTTCACAGTTCCCACTAAGGTGTTTTTTTATCTGTTTTTAAAATCTGATTCTACTGCTTGTATCAGTCACTTGATGTGGAATAGAGTTACATGTAGTTATGTGTAGCTCTATGTAGTACTGTGTGCCTCCCATAGTCTGTTCTGGACTCGGTGACTGTGAAGATACTTCGTGGCATGTCTTGTGGGGTATGCATGGGTGTCCGAGCTGTGTGCCAGTAGTTTAGACAGACAGCTTGGTGCATTCAACATGTCAATACCTCTCATAAATAAAATTAGTGAGTAAGTCAATCTCTCCTCCACTTTCAGCCAGGAGAGATTGACATTCATATTATTAATATTAGCTCTCTGTGTACATCCAAGTGCTAGCCGTGCTGCCCTGTTCTGAGCCAATTGCAATTTTTACAATTGCAAAGTCCTTTTTTTGTGGCACTTGACCACATGACTGAACAGTAGTCAAGGTGTGACAAAACCAGGGCCTGTAGGACCTGCCTTGTTGATAGTAGTGTTAAGAAGGTAGAAACTAGGGCCTGTAGGTCCTGCCTTGTTGATAGTAGTGTTAAGAAGGTAGAAACTAGGGCCTGTAGGTCCTGCCTTGTTGATAGTAGTGTTAAGAAGGTAGAAACTAGAGCCTGTAGGACCTGCCTTGTTGATAGTAGTGTTAAGAAGGTAGAAACTAGGACCTGTAGGACCTGCCTTGTTGATAGCAGTGTTAAGAAGGTAGAAACTAGTGCCTGTAGGACCTGCCTTGTTGATAGCAGTGTTAAGGCAGAGCATCACTTTATGATACAGTTTTGATCATGACAGTTTACAATCTAGTTTTACTCCAAGCAGTTTAGTTCTCTCAACTTGCTCAATTTCCACATTATTTATTACAAGATTTAGTTGAGGTTTAGGGTTTAGTGAGTATTTTGTTCCAAATACAATGCTTTTAGTGTTAGGGCTAACTTATTCCTTGCCACCCACTCTGAAACTAACTGCAGCTCTTTGTTGAGTGTTGCAGTCATTTCAATCGCTGTAGTAGCTGACATGTATAGTGTTGAGTCATCCGCATACGTAGAAACTCTGGCTTTACTCAAAGTCAGTGGCATGTCGTTAGTAAAAAAACTTTAAAAAGCAAAGGGCCTAAACAGCTACCCTGGGGAATTCCTGATTCTATCTGGATTATATTTGAAAGGCCTCCATTAAAGAACACCCTCTGTGTTCTGTTAGACAAGTAACTCTTTATCCACATTATAGCAGGGGGTGTAAAGCCATAACACATATGTTTTTCCAGCAGCAGACTATGATCAATAATGTCAAACGCTGCACTGAAGTCTAACAAGACAGCCCCCACAATCATTCTATCATCAGTTTTTCTCAGCCAATCATCAGTCATGTGTGTAAGTGATGTGCTTGTTGAATGTCCTTCCCTATAAGCACGATGAAAGTCTGTTGTCAATTTGTTTACTGTAAAATAGCATTGTATCTGGTCAAACACCATTTTGTCCAGAAGTGTACTAAGGGTTGGTAACAGGCTGCTTGGTTGGCTATTTGAGCCAGTAAAGGGGGCTTTACTATTCTTGGGTAGTAGATGTATTCAGGCTATGTCTTTTAAACCGTTTTTGTTAAGCAATATGTACATAGAAATATATGGATGAGCGATGGCCGAGCGGCATAGGCAAGGTGCAGTAGATGGTATAAAATACAGTACATTGTCACGAACCGGCTCCAAGCCCGTAACAAAAGGGAGACAACGTTGAGATAAGGAATAACAAAGTATATATTTATTACATAAGTAACTAAGTATAATATAATGTGTGTAATCAGTAATCAGTAGTGTAATTGAGTGTTTTGCATGCATGAATGTGATAATGCAGGGTGTTGAAAGATGCTAAAACAAACAACCAAAAACCACCAAGAAACACAACAAAATCTATAAAGGTGTCTGCATGGAGAGAGTCTCCTCCGTGAATGGGGAAGTGGTGTATTTATCCTGGGAGACACCGGGCCCAGGTGTTTCCCATGTCGCTGACGACCCTCCCAACTCCGCCCACCGGCATCCTAATAAGGAAAACAAGAGGAAAGGGAGAATACGGCAGAAAGAGTGGGAGGGTCGTCACAATATGATATGAGTGATGTAAGATATGTAAACATTATTATTTAAAGTGCCAATGAATCACTAGTCACTTTAAACAATGCCACTTTAAATAATGGCACTTTAATAATGTTTACATATCTTACATTACTCATATCACATGTATATACTGTATTTTATACCATCTACTGCACCTTGCCTATGCCACTCGGCCATCACTCATCCATATACTTACATGTACATATTCTCAAAATCAAATCTTATTTGTCACATACACATGGTTAGCAGATGTTAATGAGAGTGTAGCGAAATGCTTGTGCTGCTAGTGCCGACCATGAAGTAATATCTAACAAGTAATCTAACCTAACAATTTCACAACAACTCATTCACCCCTTTAGATTTGTGTGTATTAGGTCATTGTTGGGGATATTACCTGTTAGATACTGCTGCACTCTCGGAACTAGAAGCACAAGCACTTCACTACACTTGCAATAACATCTGCTCACCATCAGTTGTGTTTAGTACACTGTTGAATTCAGGATGAAATCAGTTGTGTTTAGTACACCGTTGAACAGTATTACACAGTACGCTGACTGGTGAATGCTGTTGGCCACTCCTCCTCTGTAAGTTACAGGAAGGGCTTCTCATTAAAACGAGGTGGACTTAAGGGGGCAGCTGTGTGTTTCTGTCAAAGCAAAGGTTTGCTATCTGCGTCACTGGTCTGCCTGTGGCAGGAAATGAAAATGGAAGATGGTGACGCAGATGAGGAAATGGCTCATTCATTGGACCTGCCTATAAACAGTGGGCTGCGTGGGGGGAGGCTCAGACTGGGTCAATCTAGATCAGGTGATACGCAGGCAAGGCCTCTGTCTGTCTGTTATTATTTCAACCTTTTACTGTCCATGCATCAGTCAGACACACTGATTCCTCTGTCTCTCTCTCTCAATTCAAGGGCTTTATTGACATGGGAAACATGTGTTAACATTGCCAAAGCAAGTGAGGTAGATAATATACAAAAGTGAAATAAACAATAAAAATTAACAGTAAACATTACACATACAGAAGTTTCAAAAACAATAGACATTACAAATGTCATATTATATATATATATATATATACACACAGTGTTGTAACAATGTACAAATGGTTAAAGGACACAATATAAAATAAATAAGCATAAATATGGGTTGTATTTACAATGGTGTTTGTTCTTCACTGGTTGCCCTTTTCTCGTGGCAACAGGTCACAAATCTTGTTGCTGTGATGGCACACTGTGGAATTTCCACCAGTAGATGTGGGAGTTTATCCAAATTGGATTTGCTTTCGAATTCTTTGTGGATCTGTGTAATCTGAGGGAAATATGTGTCTCTAATATCGTCATACATTTGGCAGGAGGTTAGGAAGTGCAGCTCAGTTTCCACCTCATTTTGTGGGCAGTGTGCACATAGCCTGTCTTCTCTTGAGAGCCATGTCTGCCTACGGCGGCCTTTCTCAATAGCAAGGTTATGCTCACTAAGTCTGTACATAGTCAAAGCTTTCCTTAAGTTTGGGTCTGTCTCTCTGTCTCTCTCTCTCTCTCTGTCTGTCTCTCTCTCCCTCTCTCTGTCTCTCCCGCTCTCTCTCCCTCTCTCTCGCTCTCTCTCCCTCTCTCTCTGTCTCGCTCTCTGTCTGTCAGCTAACTATCTCATATAGACAAAGACAGAAAACAAAATAACTAAGGTCAGAATGTGAAAGTTTATACAATTTTAAAACATTTCACAACACTCTGTGTGCCCCCAGGGCCCTACTCCACCACTACCACATATCTACAGTACTAAATCCATGAGTATGTATGAGAGGTTGACCGATTATGATTTTTCAACGCCGATACCGATTATTGGAGGACCAAAAAAGCCGATGCCGATTATTGGAGGACCAAAAAAGCCGATACCGATTAATCGGACGATTACAACAATACTGAATACTTTCCCACTGTCTCTCTCTCTCCCTTCCTCTCCCTCTGTCTCTCTCTCTCTCCCTCTGTCTCTCTCTCCCTTCCTCTCCCTCTGTCTCTCTCTCCCTGTCTCCCTCTCTCTTTCCCTCTGTCTCTCTCTCTGTCTCTCTCTCCCACTGTCTCTCTCTCCCACTGTCTCTCTCTCTCCCTTCCTCTCCCTCTCTCTCCCCCTGTCTCCCTCTCTCTCTTTCTTTCTCTCTCTCTCTTTCCCTCTGTCTCTCTCTCCCTCTGTCTCTCTCTCTCTGTCTCTCTCTCCCCCCTCTCCCTCTCTCTTTCTCTTTCTCTCTTTCCCTCTGTCTCTGTCTCTCTCTCTGTCAGCTAACTATCCTCTCTTTCGATCTCTCATTCATTCTCTCTCTCTGTATCTGTCAGCTAACTATCTCTCCTCTCTATCTCCATTTCTCATTCTGTCTTTCCTCTCTCTTCTTCTCTGTATAAACATATACATATTGGATGTATTTACAAAGGTGTTTGTTATTCACTGGTTGCCCTTTTCTCAAGGCAACAGGTCACAAATCTTGCTGATGTGAAGGCACACTGCTGTATTTTATCTTAACAGATAAGGGAGTTTTTCAATATTTGGTTTGTTTTCAAATTCTTTGTTGGTCTGTGAGATCTGAGGGAAATATGTGGCTGTAATATTTGGCAGGAGTCTCTCACTCAGTATAGACTGGTAGTTTCTGGGTCAGCTATGAGGAAGGGAAGAAACTGATTCATCGTCTATGAGTGAATTATTGATGCATGTGGAGTGGCCTGACAACGTATGAGCTCTCTCTCCTCTCGTACTGTACACTGGGACTGTGTGTCCAGACTGACAGATACATTACCCCCACCCACTTTAACCTATAAATCTGTGTCCAGACTGACAGATACATTACCCCACCCACTTTAACCTATAAATCTGTGTCCAGACTGACAGATACATTACCCCACCCAGCTCTTGTGGTGTCTGGCAGATTTTCCACTCTAAGGCTAAATGCTGTATGCTGTATGCTATATGCTGTATAATATGCTGTATGCTGTGTATATGCAGACTGTATGCAGATATGCATTATGCTATATTCTATATGCTATATGATGTATGCTTATGCTATATGCTGTATGCTATATGCTGTATGCTATATGCTGTATGCTATATGCTATATGCTGTATGCTATATGCTATATGCTATATGCTGTATGCTGTATGCTATATGCTGTATGCTATATGCTGTATGCTGTATGCTATATGCTGTATGCTATATGCTGTATGCTATATGCTGTATGCTGTATGCTATATGCTGTATGCTATATGTTGTATGCTATATGCGGTATGCTGTATGCTATATGCTGTATGCTATATGCTGTATGCTGTATGCTATATGCTGTATGCTATATTCTATATGCTATATGATGTATGCTGTATGCTATATGCTGTATGCTATATGCTGTATGCTATATGCTGTATGCTGTATGCTATATGCTGTATGCTATATGCTGTATGCTATATGCTATATGCTGTATGCTATATGCTGTATGCTATATGCTGTATGCTATAAGCTGTATGCTGTATGCATGTGATAAATAAGATAAGTGTAAATGTAAATAAGGAATATACTGTACACACCCGCCAAGCAGTAAAATTAGGTTTCAGAAACATGAACAAAATAGACCTTATGGAACAACGGGGACTGTGAAGCAACACAAACATAGGCGCAGACACATGTATACGCACACACACACACGCACACACACACACACACACACACATTACACCCACATACACACACACACACACACACACAATCTGACACAATAACATACGCACTATACACACACACACACAACAACATACGCACTATACACACACACACACACACACACACACACACACACACACACACACACACACACACACACAATAACATACGCACTATACACACACATAGATTTAGTACTGTAGATATGTGGTAGTGGTGGAGTAGGGGCCTGAGGGCACACAATGTGTTGTGAAATCTATGAATGTACTGTAATGTTTTTTAAATTGTATAAACTGCCTTAATTTTGCTGGACCCCAGGAAGAGTAACTGCTGCATTATTAGCAGCTAATGGGGATCCATAATAAATACAAATTGAATTCTACTAAGTTATGCTAATTCACCTATAGACCGATTAGAATGACCAGTCAAGTGGCATTTCCATCAATGAACAGGCTAAAAGGCATTACTTCGCAAAGGTCTTTTCTTCTTCTTCTCCTGGACAATTGGCCGGCAACAATTTTATTTATCAGCTTTTCTATTTTTTTCATCTAACAAAACCCGACTATTACCAGCTAATGGAAACCCTGTTACCCACCCACTTTAACCTACCAAATTCCACTCCCCTAGTCACAACAAAGATTGGGTGTAACCATGAGTGTGTGTGTGACCACTAAACCTATGTAGACCGTTCTCTGTGTGAGAACACTATAAGTCCCAATCAATGGATTGACAGCAACCGGGCGGCCTCTCTCTGCCAAGAAGATGGGTATCCATGACAACGGTTGTGGAACACACCAGAAATAGTTTAAGTAATTAGGAGATGGGGAAACTCATTGACCAATGAATGGAGGAACGTATAACGTACCGCCCAGCAGACTAACGACCAATCAAGTTCACATTGTCATTAGAGAACGACCCATATGGATGTTTTAGGGCTGATACCAGTTTTTTGGGGGGAAGCGGGGGGGCAATGACAGATATTGAATATAATTTCATTTAAAAACAATTACGATAACATTTTCCAGACATCCATTTATGCATTAATGCATCTATTTTTGAGTCAAACAATACATTTGACTTTGTTTTTACCAACCTAACTACATAACGGTGATAATTGTATTTGAATGGTAAATCTTTTGGTAAACTGGGTAAATTAAGATGGCAAAGGCTTACTCACAATACAGGTGAATGCATATTCAACAGGAGTATTTGAGCTTGTTTGGGATGACCAGTGTCTAAGGTGCTACAGATGACATTCTGTATTCCTTCCAATGTGGCACTTCCACTAGCCTACTGATCAACAACGTTTACATAGAAGCATTACTCCATGTCAAGCCTGTATGGAAGGACATCCTATAGGCACTGCTTTTAGTTTGACTATAGATTGAGGGTAGAAAATTAAAAAAAAAAGATTTAACGACGATGCAAGTTCTGTCTGAATGACTTAAATCTGTCCATAGTTTGAGAAGTGAGAACGCTTCTACAGCTTTCTTAGTCCATAAACATGCAGGAAGATTCTTAGCTAGCTAAACCTATTGCCAATCTGTATTTAGGCATTTTAAAACACTTCCTTCTTTCCCCTTTTACGGCAATCATTTAATCTGACTGTCAGCTGTCTATTTACAGACACAATTGTGACTGGTCAGATCAGCATACCAGTAAATAGCTAGTTTACACCAAAGAGGTTTAGAAACTGTGGTTACACCGCAAGTCAGATGGCTTGTTGCTATTTTGGCTATTAGCTCCTATCTGATATCTTGGCACCATGTTTACCTTGCCAGCTAGCTAGCATTGTAGCTAATATAGCTAGCTAACACCACAGATGAAGGGTTAGTTGTAGTCTTGGCTAACGTGTCAGATAGGTATCTGCTTAGCTAGTTAGCTTAGCTAGTTAGCTTGCTTATTGCATAACTCAGCATTGTGCAGTGCTCATTTAAAAAAAAAATTATATAGTTTTTATTTATTTAAACTTTATTTAACCAGGCAAGTCAGTTAAGAACAAATTCTTATTTACAATGACATCATTTTGCAGTGTTCATGGCTCAGGGGCGATAGGGTAGCCTAGTGGTTAGAGCGTTGGACTAGTAACCGGAAGGTTGCAAGTTCATACCCCCGAGCTGACAAGGTAAAAATCTGTTGTTCTGCCACTGAACAGGCAGTTAACCCACTGTCATTGAAAATATGAATTTGTTCTTAACTGACTTGCCTGTTAAATAAAGGTCAAATTTAAAAATCAGGAGGTGAGTGGTGGCTGGCATAGTAGTAGCTTTGCTATGTAGAAGGACTATTGGCAAAGCCGCTAGAGAATAAACTAGAAAAGGCCAATATCGGTCGTTCGCTAGTTGCATTTTTAAAAATGTAACCAGGCAAGTCCGTTAAGAACACATTCTTATTTACAATGACGGCCTACCCCCGGCCAATGGTGAGCCAATTTTGCGCCGCCCTATGGGACTCCCAACCACGGCCGGATGTGATACAGCCTGGATTCAAACCAGGGACTGTAGTGACTTTTCTTGCATTGAGATGCAGTGCCTTAAACTGCTGCTCCACTCGCGAGCCCACAGTTGCTAAGCTAATCGCCACGCTGGTCGGTATACCGTATTTGACTATATAGCGGTATTGATGCACGGACCGGTTCGAGTTTTTACTTTACCTTCTATAGCGGTATTTGAATGTTTGATTTGTGTCGTGTTTGACGTCC
Source organism: Oncorhynchus masou masou (assembly GCF_036934945.1). Lineage (NCBI taxonomy): Eukaryota > Metazoa > Chordata > Actinopteri > Salmoniformes > Salmonidae > Oncorhynchus > Oncorhynchus masou. Next base: position 87,948,092 of record NC_088223.1, on the reverse strand, counting down.
TTTTTTATTTCTTATACCTCTACTTGAGTCATCCCTCTGTGCTCTGATTCCAAGTGGCTTTCCTCACAGACCTAGTCCCGCTCTCTGTCACTCAAGGAGGGCATTTGTTGTTACTTGACCAAATCAAATCAAAGTTTATTTGTCACCTTACAGTGAAATGCTCACTTACAGGCTCTAACCAATAGTGCAAAAAAATGTATTTTGTGAACAATAGGTAGGTAAAGAAATAAAACAGTAAAAAGACATATACAGTAGCGAGGATATAAAAGTAGCGAGGCTATATGCAGTAGCGAGGATATAAAAGTAGCGAGGCTATATACAGTAGCGAGGCTATATACAGTAGCGAGGCTATATACAGTAGAGAGGATATAAAAGTAGTGAGGCTATATACAGGATATAAAAGTAGCGAGGCTATATACAGTAGCGAGGCTATATACAGTAGCGAGGATATAAAAGTCAATACAGTAGCGAGGATATTGAGGCTATATACAGTAGCGAGGATATAAAAGTAGCGAGGCTATATACAGTAGCCTAAGAAGCTATATACAGTAGCGAGGATATAAAAGTAGCGAGGTTATATACAGTGCGAGGATAATAAAAGTAGCGAGGCTATATACAGTAGCGAGGATATAAAAGTAGCGAGGCTATATACAGTAGCGAGGATAATAAAAGTAGCACAGGCTATATACAGTAGCGAGGATATAAAAGTAGAGAGGCTATATACAGTAGGCTATATACAGTAGAGAGGATGAATAAAAGTAGGAGGCTATATACAGTAGCGAGGATATAAAAGTAGCGAGGCTATATACAGCGAGGAGATAAAAAGCGAGGCTATATACATAGACCATTGGCTATATACAGTAGCGAGGATAATAAAAGTGGAGGCTATATACAGTAGCGAGGATATAAAAGTAGTGAGGCTATATACAGTAACAGCTATTTATATACAGTAGCGAGGATATAAAAGTAGCGAGGTTATATGACAGGATATACAGTAGCGAGGATATATGAAGTAGCGAGGATATAAAAGTATTTAGCGAGGATATAAAAACGAGGCTATATACAGTAGCGAGGATATAAAAGTAGGAGGCTATATACAGTAGCGAGGCTATAAAAGTACGAGGCTATATACATAAGCGAGGATATAAAATAGCGATTATACATAGCGAGGCTTAAAAAGCGAGGCTATATTAGCGAGGATATAAAAGTAGCGAGGTTATATACGAGGCTATATACAGTAGCCAGTTTTATACAGTAAGCGAGGATAATAAAATAGCAAGGTTATATACATAATTGAGGATATTTATATACAGTAGCGAGGATATAAAAATCGAGGCTATATACAGTAGCGGGGATATATACAGTGGGAGGATAATAAAAGTAGAGAGGCTATATACAGTAGAGAGGCTATATACAGTAGCGAGGATATACATATACAGGCGAGGATAATAAAAACAGGCTATATTAGCGAGGATATAAAAGTAGGGCTATATACAGTAGCGAGGATATATACAGTAGCGAGGATAATAAAAGTAGCGAGGCTATATACAGTAGAGAGGCTATATGTACATAAAAGTCTGGATATATTCGAGGATAATGACTAGGCATATACAGTCCAGAGTGAACTGAGATATACAGTAGCGCTATATACAGTAGAGATAGCGAGGCTTGTTTGGGATATATACAGTACCGAGGATAATAAAAGTAGCAGGCTATATACAGTAGAGAGGCTATATACTAGCGAGGATATAAAAGTAGCGAGGATATTGACAGTAGCGAGGATAATAAATGATTGGCTATATACAGGAGGATATAAAAATTAATACAGTAGCGAGGATATAGAAGATAACTAGCAGGCTATATACAGTAGAGAGGCTATATACAGTAGCGAGGATATAAAAGTAGCGAGGCTATATACAGTGCGAGGAATACTTAGGGAGGCTATATACAGTAGCGAGGATATAAAAGTAGCGAGGCTATATAATAGCTGATATAAAAGTAGCGAGGTTATTTGTAGCGAGGCTTAAAAGTGAGGCTATATACAGTAGCGAGGATATAAAAGTAGCGAGGCTATATACAGTGAGGATAATAAAAGTAGCGAGGTTATATACAGTAGCGAGGATATAAAAGTAAGGCTATATACAGTGCGAGGATATAAAAGTAGCGAGGCTATATACAGTAGCGAGGATATTACAAGGATCTGTAGCGAGGCTATATATTTAGAAGGCTATATACAGTACGAGGATATAAAAGTAGCGAGGATATATACAGTAGCGAGGATAATAAAAGTACGAGGCTATATACAGTAGCGAGGATATAAAAGTAGCGAGGCTATATACAGTAGCTAGGATATATACAGTCTAGATAATTGCTATATACAGTAGAGAGGCTATTACAGTAGCGAGGATATAAAAAGCGAGGAGCGAGGATAATAAAAGTAGCGAGGCTATATACAGTAGAGAGGCTATATACAAGAGGCTATATAGCGAGGCTATATACAGTAGAGAGGCTATATACAGTAGCGAGGATATAAAAGTAGCGAGGATATATACATAGCGAGGATAATAAAAGTAGCGAGGCTATATACAGTAGAGAGGCTATATACAGACAGCGAGGATATTAGCGAGGATATATACAGTAGCGAGGATAATAAAAGTAGCGAGGCTATATACAGTAGCGAGGATATAAAAGTAAGGCTATATACAGTAGCTATTTAGCGAGGATAATAAAAGTAGCGAGGCTATATTAGAGAGGCTATATACAGTAGCGAGGATAGCTGAGGCTATATACAGTGAGGCACCAGGCTATATTAGCGAGGATATAAAAGTAGCAGAGGCTATATACAGTTGCTAGGATATATACAGTGAGGATAATAAAAGTAGCGAGGCTATATACAGTAGCGAGGATATATACAGTAGCTTAGCTATATACAGTAGCGAGGATATAGCTAGGCTATATACAGTAGCGAAATAGCAGTAGCGAGGCTATATACAGTGCTATATACAGTAGCGAGGATAATAAAAGTAGCGAGGTATATACAGTAGCGAGGATAATTATTATATACAGTAGCGAGGATATAAAACTAGCGAGGCTATATACAGTAGCGAGGATATAAAAGTAGGGAGCTATATACAGTAGCGAGGATATTGAGGCTATATACAAAGCATCTAGCGAGGCATATACAGTGCAGTGCAAGGCTATATACAGTAGCGAGGATATAAACAGTTAGGATAATAAAATAGCGAGGCTATATACAGTAGCGAGGATATAAAAGTAGGCTATATACACGAGGATATATACAGTAGCGAGGATAATAAAATAGCGAGGATATTAAAAGGAGCGAGGCTATATACAGTAGCGAGGATAAAAGTAAATCTATAGGATATATAGTAGCGAGGATATAAAAGTAGGGAGCTATATACAGTAGCGAGGATATAAAAAGCGAGGTTATACAGTAACGCAGGCTATATAAGTAGCGAGAATAAAGTATCGAGGTTATTACAGTACAGGATAATAAAAGTAGCGAGGCTATATACAGTAGATAATAAAATAGCGAGGCTATATCATGGCTAATAAAAGGCGAGGCTATATACAGTAGAGAGGCTATATACAGTGGATATAAAAGAGCGAGGCTATATACAGTAGCGAGGATATAAAAGTAGGGAGGCTATATACAGTAGCGAGGATATAAAAGTAAGGTTCGAGGATATATACAGTAGCGAGGATAATAAAAGTAGCGAGGCTATACAAGGATATAAAAGTAGCGGGGCTATATACAGTGCGAGGATATAAAAGTAGCGAGGCTATATACAGTAGCGAGGCTATATACAGTAGCGAGGCTATATACAGTAGAGAGGCTATATACAGTAGCGAGGATAATAAAAGTAGCGAGGCTATCTATATACAGTAGCGAGGATAATTAAAAGTATGAATAGGTTATATACAGTAGCGAGGATATTGCGAGGCTATATACAGTAAGGATAAGGGAGGCTCAAAGTAGCGAGGATATAAAAAGCGAGGCTATATACAGTAGCGAGGATATAAAAGTAGCGAGGCTATATACAGCTGAGGATATAAAAGTAGCAAGGCTATATACAGTAGCGAGGATATAAACAGTAGCGAGGATAATAAAAGTAAAGGCTATATACAGTGGTCAGGCTATATACAGTAGCGAGGATATATACAGTAGTGAGGATAATAAAAGTAGCGAGGATATATACAGTAGCGAGGATATAAAAGTAGTGAGGCTATATACAGTAGAGAGGCTATATACAGTAGTGAGGAGCGAGGCTATATAAAAGGATATGCAGGCTATATACCTTAGCGAGGATAATAAAAGTAGCGAGGCTATATACAGTAGTGAGGATAATAAAAGTAGTGAGGCTATATACAGTAGAGGCTATATACAGTAGTGAGGATAAAAGTAAGAGGCTATACAGTAGTGAGGACATAAAAGGACGAGGATAATAAAAGGATAAGCGAGGCTATATACAGTAGCGAGGCTATATACAGTAGTGATGCGAGGAATAGCGAGGGTGCTATAGCCTATATACAATTGAGGATATAAACAGTAGCGAGGATAATAAAAGTAGTGAGGCTATATACAGTAGAGAGGCTATATACAGTAGTGAGGATATAAAAGTAGCGAGGCTATATACAGTAGCGAGGATATAAAAGTAGCGAGGCTATATACAGTAGCGAGGATAATGAGCTATATACAGTAGAGAGGCTATATACAGTAGCGAGGATATAAAAGTAGCGAGGCTATATACAGTAGCGAGGATATAAAAGTAGGGAGGCTATATACAGTAGCGAGGATTGAGCTATATACAGTAGCGAGGATATATACAGTAGTGAGGATAATTAAACTGCTGCTATCCAGTAGCGAGGATATATATAGCCCTATACAGTAGCGAGGATATAAAAGTAGCGAGGCTATATACTAGCCAGGCTATATACAGTGAGGCTATACAGTAGAGAGGCTATATGTAGCGAGGATAATAAAAGTAGCGAGGCTATCGACTCTATATACAGTAGCGAGGATAATAAAAGTAGCAAGGCTATATACAGTAGCGAGGCTATATACAGTAGCGAGGATATAAAAGTGGCTATATACAGTAGCGAGGATAATAAAAGTAGAGGCTATATAGCGGTATTAGCGAGGCTATATACAGTAGCGAGGATAATAAAAGTAGCGAGGCTATATTTACGAGGATTTACCTATAACATAGCGAGGATAATAAAAGTAGCGATTTACAGTAGCGAGGATCCTGAGCGAGGCTATTACAGTAGCGAGGATATTAGCGAGGCTATATACCTCGAGGATATAAAAGTGAGTCATATACAGTGTGCTCTGATATAAAAGTAGCGAGGCTATATACAGTCACAGATAATAAAAGTAGTGAGGCTATATACAGTAGAGGGCTATATACAGTAGTGAGGATATAAAAGTGAGGCTATAATACAGTAGCGAGGATATAAAAGTAGCGATTTGGCACCGAGGATATAAAAGTAAATATACAGTAGCGAGGATATAAAAGTACAGGCTATATACACCAGCGAGGATATAAAAGTAGCGAGGCTATATACAGTAGCGAGGATAATAAAAGTAGTGAGGCTATATAGGTAGGTAGGCTATATACAGTAGCGAGGATATAAAAGTAAAAAGACATATACAGTAGCGAGGATATAAAAGTAGCGAGGCTATATGCAGTAGCGAGGATATAAAAGTAGCGAGGCTATATACAGTAGCGAGGATATAAAAGTAGCGAGGCTATATACAGTAGCGAGGATATAAAAAGGATAATAAAAGTAGAGAGGCTATATACAGTAGCGAGGATATAAAAGTAGCGAGGCTATATACAGTAGCGAGGATATAAAAGTAGCGAGGCTATATACAGTAGCGAGGATATAAAAGTAGCGAGGCTATATACAGTAGCGAGGATATAAAAGTAGCGAGGCTATATACAGTAGCGAGGATATAAAAGTAGCGAGGCTATATACAGTAGAGAGGCTATATACAGTAGCGAGGATATAAAAGTAGCGAGGCTATATACAGTAGCGAGGATATATACAGTAGCGAGGATATAAAAGTAGCGAGGCTATATACAGTAGCGAGGCTATATACAGTAGCGAGGATAATAAAAGTAGCGAGGCTATATACAGTAGCGAGGATATAAAAGTAGCGAGGCTATATACAGTAGCGAGGATATAAAAGTAGCGAGGCTATATACAGTAGCGAGGATATAAAAGTAGCGAGGCTATATACAGTAGCGAGGATATAAAAGTAGCGAGGCTATATACAGTAGCGAGGATATAAAAGTAGCGAGGCTATATACAGTAGCGAGGATATAAAAGTAGTGAGGCTATATACAGTAGCGAGGATATAAAAGTAGCGAGGCTATATACAGTAGCGAGGATATAAAAGTAGTGAGGCTATATACAGTAGCGAGGATAATAAAAGTAGAGGCTATATACAGTAGCGAGGATATAAAAGTAGCGAGGCTATATACAGTAGAGAGGCTATATACAGTAGTGAGGCTATATACAGTAGCGAGGATATAAAAGTAGAGAGGCTATATACAGTAGCGAGGATAATAAAAGTAGCGAGGATATAACAGTAGAGAGGCTAGGTAGTGAGGCTATATACAGTAGAGAGGCTATATACAGTAGCGAGGATAATAAAAGTAGCGAGGCTAAAGGTTATATAGCGAGGCTATATAAAAGTAGTGAGGCTATATACAGTAGAGGCTATAAAAGTAGCGAGGCTATATACAGTAGCGAGGATATAAAAGTAGCGAGGCTATATACAGTAGCGAGGATATAAAAGTAGCGAGGCTATATACAGTAGCGAGGATATAAAAGTAGTGAGGCTATATACAGTAGCGAGGATATAAAAGTAGCGAGGCTATATACAGTAGAGAGGCTATATACAGTAGTGAGGCTATATACAGTAGAGAGGCTATATACAGTAGAGAGGCTATATACAGTAGAGAGGATATAAAAGTAGCAACATACAGACACCGGTTAGTCAGGCTGATTGAGGTAGTATGTACATGTAGATATGGTTAAAGTGACTATGCATATATGATGAACAGAGAGTAGCAGTAGCGTAAAGAGGGGGTGGCGGGACACAATGCAGATAGCCCGGTTAGCTAATGTGCGGGAGCACTGGTTGGTTGGGCCAATTGAGGCAGTATGTACATGAATGTGTAGTTAAAGTGACTATGCATATATGATAAACAGAGAGTAACAGCAGCGTAAAAGAGGGGTGGGGGAGGCACACAATGCAAATAGTCCGGGTAACCATTTGATTACCTGTTCAGAGTCTTATGGCTTGGGGGTAAAATCTGTTGAGAAGCCTTCTTGTCCGAGACTTGGCACTCCGGTACCGCTTGCCATGCGGTAGTAGAGAGAACAGTCTATGACTGGGGTGGCTGGGGTCTTTGACACATGCATTCAGTGTGCATGGTCAATGCAGTACATTAAATGTTGATGACAATACTGTTGTTTCCACTTTGCTTCTTAATATAAATCCACTAGCGTTCTATAATTACACTATTAGTATGCGTTTCTTAAATCAGCAAACATCTAGTTTGTTTTTTCTTAGCAAGTTTTAGCTAAATTGTGTTAGCCACTAATGCTAATCGCTAGTTAGCTCGCTAGTTAATAAAAGTACTGAGTCAGATCAAACGTAGCTAGCTGATACAGCCTGATACCAATGCTGGTGTAAGCCTAAATCAGCATGTTTTTTGTGCAACAGTATCTTCTAATTTAAAGAGGAATAGTCGAAGCATGAATATGTTGGCTACATGAAGAAACATTTTACTGTTTCATTCGCTGTCATGTCAAACACTGTATTCAAAGTGCCCACTATTATTTATATTCTAACTAAAGAATTATAATAAACATTATATTTCCATGATTCCAACAGTTCATCTGGCGCCAACAGAGATGGCCGCCTCACTTCGCGTTCCTAGGAAACTATGCAGTTTTTTGTTTTTTTACGTGTTATTTCTTACATTGGTACCCCAGGTAATCTTAGGTTTCATTACATACAGTCGGGAGGAACTACTGAATATAAGAGCAACGTCAACTCACCATCATTACGACCAGGAATACGACTTTCCCAAAGCGGATCCTGTGTTTTGCCCACCACCCAGGACGATGGATCGAATCCCAGCCGGCGAACCAAAACACTGTCGCGGTAAAAGGGGCAGACGAAGCGGTCTTCTGGCCAGGTTCCGGAGACGGGCACATCGCGCACCACTCCCGAACATACTACTCGCCAATGTCCGGTCTCTTGACAACAAGGTTGATGAAATCCGAGCAAGGGTTGCATTCCAGAGGGACATCAGAGACTGTAACGTTCTTTGCTTCACAGAAACATGGCTCACTGGAGAGACGCTATCGGAGTCGGTGCAGCCAGCTGGTTTCTCCACGCATCGCGCCAACAGAAACAAACATCTTTCTGGTAAGAAGAGGGGCGGGGGCGTATGTCTTATGGCTAACGAGACGTGGTGTGATCACAAAAACATACAGGAACTCAAATCCTTCTGTTCACCTGATTTAGAATTCCTCACAATCAAATGTAGACCGCATTATGTACCAAGGGAATTCTCTTCGATTATAATCACAGCCGTATATAGTCCCCCCCAAGCAGACACATCGATGGCTCTGAACGAACTTTATTTGACTCTTTGCAAACTGGAATCCATACATCCTGAGGCTGCATTCATTGTAGCTGGGGATTTTAACAAGGCTAATCTGAAAACAAGACTCCCTAAATTGTATCAGCATATCGATTGCGCAACCAGGGCTGGCAAAACCTTGGATCATTGCTATTCTAACTTCCGCAACGCATATAAGGCCCTGCCCCGCCCTCCTTTCGGAAAAGCTGACCACGACTCCATTTTGTTGATCCCTGCCTACAGACAGAAACTAAAACAAGAAGCTCCCACGCTGAGGTCTGTCCAACGCTGGTCCGACCAATCTGATTCCACACTCCAAGACTGCTTCCATCACGTGGACTGGGATATGTTTCATATTGCTTCAGACAACAACATTGACAAATACGCTGATTCGGTGTGCGAGTTCATTAGAACGTGCGTTGAAGATGTCATTCTCATAGCAACGATTAAAACATTCCCATACCAGAAACCGTGGATTGATGGCCTCATTCGCGTGAAACTGAAAGTGCGAACCACTGCTTATAATCAGGGCAAGGTGACCGGAAACATGACCGAATACAAACAGTGCAGATATTCCCTCCGCAAGGCAATCAAACAAGCTAAGCGTCAGTATAGAGACAAAGTAGAATCTCAATTCAACGGCTCAGACACAAGAGGTATGTGGCAGGGTCTACAGTCAATCACGGATTACAAAAAGAAAACCAGCCCCATCACGGACCAGGATGTCATGCTCCCAGGCAGACTAAATAACTTTTTTTGCCCGCTTTGAGGACAATACAGTGCCACTGACACGGCCTGCAAAGAAAACATGCAGACTCTCCTTCACTGCAGCCGAGGTGAGTGAAACATTTAAACGTGTTCATCCTCGCAAGACTGCAGGCCCAGACGGCATCCCCAGCCGCGCCCTCAGAGCATGCGCAGACCAGCTGGCTGGTGTGTTTACGGACATATTCAATCAATCCCTATCCCAGTCTGCTGTTCCCACATGCTTCAAGAGGGCCACCATTGTTCCTGTTCCCAAGAAAGCTAAGGTAACTGAGCTAAACGACTACTGCCCCGTAGCACTCACTTCCGTCATCATGAAGTGCTTTGAGAGACTAGTCAAGGACCATATCACCTCCACCCTACCTGACACCCTAGACCCACTCCAATTTGCTTACCGCCCAAATAGGTCCACAGACGATGCAATCTCAACCACACTGCACACTGCCCTAACCCTTCTGGACAAGAGGAATACCTATGTGATAATGCTGTTCATCGACTACAGCTCGGCATTTAACACCATAGTACCCTCCAAGCCGTCATCAAGCTCGAGACCCTGGGTCTCTACCCCGCCCTGTGCAACTGGTACTGGACTTCCTGACGGGCTGCCCCCAGGTGGTGAGGGTAGGCAACAACATCTCCACCCCGCTGATCCTCAACACTGGGGCCCCACAAGGGTGCGTTCTGAGCCCTCTCCTGTACTCCCTGTTCACCCACGACTGCGTGGCCACACACGCCTCCAACTCAATCATCAAGTTTGCGGACGACACAACAGTGGTAGGCTTGATTACCAACAACGACGAGACGGCCTACAGGGAGGAGGTGAGGGCCCTCGGAGTGTGGTGTCAGGAAAATAACCTCACACTCAACGTCAACAAAACTAAGGAGATGATTGTGGACTTCAGGAAACAGCAGAGGGAACACCCCCCTATCCACATCGATGGAACAGTAGTGGAGAGGGTAGTAAGTTTTAAGTTCCTCGGCATACACATCACAGACAAACTGAATTGGTCCACCCACACAGACAGCATCGTGAAGAAGGCGCAGCAGCGCCTCTTCAACCTCAGGAGGGTGCAATGGGGTGCAAAGGAGCAAAATAAATAAATTAAATGAAATACAGTAGGGAAAGAGGTAGTTGTTTGGGCTAAAATATAGGTGGGCTATGTACAGGTGCAGCAATCTGTGAGCTGCACTGACAGTTGGTGCTTAAAGCTAGTGAGGGAGATAAGTGTTTCCAGTTTCAGAGATTTTTGTAGTTTGTTCCAGTCACATTGGCAGCAGAGAACTGGAAGGAGAGGCGGCCAAAGAAAGAATTGGCTTTGGGGGTGACGAGAGAGATATACCTGCTGGAGCGTGTGCTACAGGTGGGATATGCTATGGTGACCAGCGAGCTGAGATAAGGGGGGACTTTACCTAGCAGGGTCTTGTAGATGACATGGAGCCAGTGGGTTTGGCGATGAGTATGAAGCGAGGGCCAGCCAACGAGAGCGTACAGGTCGCAATGGTGGGTAGTATATGGGGCTTTGGTGACAAAACGGATTGCACTGTGATAGACTGCATCCAATTTGTTGAGTAGGGTATTGGAGACTATTTTGTAAATGACATCGCCAAAGGATTGGTAGGATGGTCAGTTTTACAAGGGTATGTTTGGCAGCATGAGTGAAGGATGCTTTGTTGCGAAATAGGAAGCCAATTCTAGATTTAACTTTGGATTGGAGATGTTTGATATGGGTCTGGAAGGAGAGTTTACAGTCTAACCAGACACCTAAGTATTTGTAGTTGTCCACGTATTCCAAGTCAGAGCCGTCCAGAGTAGTGATGTTGGACAGGCGGGCAGGTGCAGGCAGCGATCGGTTGAAGAGCATGCATTTAGTTTTACTTGCATTTAAGAGCAGTTGGAGGCCACGGAAGGAGAGTTGTATGGCATTGAAGCTTGCCTGGAGGGTTGTTAACACAGTGTCCAAAGAAGGGCCAGAAGTATACAAAATGATGTCGTCTGCGTAGAGGTGGATCAGAGACTCACCAGCAGCAAGAGCAACCTCATTGATGTATACAGAGAAGAGAGTCGGTCCAAGAATTGAACACTGTGGCACCCCAATAGAGACTGCCAGAGGTCTGGACAGCAGACCCTCCGATTTGACACACTGAACTCTATCAGAGAAGTAGTTGGTGAACCAGGCGAGGCAATCATTTGAGAAACCAAGGCTGTCGAGTCTGCCGATGAGGATGTGGTGATTGACAGAGTTGAAAGCCTTGGCCAGATCAATGAACACGGCTGCACAGTAAAGGATCACTCACTACTCATAAAGCACCCTGGGATCACTCACTACTCATAAAGCACCCTGGGATCACTCACTACTCATAAAGCACCCTAGGATCACTCACTACTCATAAAGCACCCTAGGATCACTCACTACTCATAAAGCACCCTAGGATCACTCACTACTCATAAAGCACCCTAGGATCACTCACTACTCATAAAGCACCCTAGGATCACTCACTACTCATAAAGCATCCTAGGATCACTCACTACTCATGAAGAAAATGTAGAGCTTTTATTATTCCAAAAACATAAAATACCATGAAATATTTTGGCCATATCGCCCAGCCCTAATCCCTTCTAGAAGTCAGGGTATGAGTTGAGAAACCTGCCTATTTTCCTCTAAAGTACGTAATGTCATGATTTCAAAGCTAAACAATATTATTCATGTCATTCATGCTCGTTTTGGGGTTTTACCCCTGTTGACTCCTGTTGACTCCTTGAAGGAGTGTGCTCTTTGTGGAATTATACCCATAATGCACCACGCAGCCCATTGACAACGGACCGGCAACACAATGGGCGTTAATATTAATTGAATGGAGTGTCCCATCTCCTCATTTCTTAAAATATTTCTCAACACATCTGTTGTGCTGTGAGAGAGACATGTGGATGGAACCCACATCATCAGCAGCACCACCCTAGGAGAGCAGAGATACTCTCTCTCTCTCTCTCTCTCTCTCTCTCTCTCTCTCTCTCTCTCTCTCTCTCTCTCTCTGTCTCTCTCTCTCTGTCTCTCTCTCTGTCTCTCTCTCTCTCTCTCTCTCTCTGTCTCTCTCTCTGTCTCTCTCTCTCTCTCTGTCTCTCTCTCTCTCTCTCTATATCCCATTGTCTCAGACTCTCTCTGTCTCTCTCTGTCTCTCTCTATGTCTCTCTGTCTCTCGCTCTGTCTCTGTCTCTGTCTGTCTCTCTCTGTCTCTCTCTCTCTGTCTCTCTGTCTGTCTCTCTGTCTCTCTCTCTCTCTCTGTCTCTGTCTCTCAATTCAATTCAAGGGGCTTTATTGGCATGGGAAACATCTCTCTGTCTCTCTGTAACTTCTCTCTGTAAGGTATATGTCTATAAAGTGAAATAAACAATAAAAATTAACTGTCTCTCTCTCTGTCTCTGTCTCTGTCTCTCTCTGTCTCTCTCTCTCTGTCATTCTCTCTTCTCTCTATCTCTCTTTTCTCTGTCTCTCTCTCTCTCTGTCTCTCTCTCTGTCTCTCTGTCTCTCTCTCTCTCTGTCTCTCTCTCTCTCTCTCTGTCTCTCTCTCTGTCTCTCTGTGTCTCTCTCTGTCTCTCTCTGTCTCTCTCTGTCTCTCTCTCTCTCTCTCTCTCTCTCTCTCTCTCTCTCTCTCTCTCTTGTGGATAATGGCAGCCAGATGCTTTCCCCAGTAAACCTCCCCTACCCTCCTCTCCCTCTCCCCTCCCCACCCTCCACTTCCCCTCCTCTCCCCACCCCTCCTCTCCCTCTCCCCTCCCCACCCTCCACTTCCCCACCCCTCCCCTCCCCACCCCTCCTCTGGATTGTACAATCCAGGTGTGCAAAGCTCTTAGAGACTTACCCATAAATACACTTGGTCATTATGGGGAATTGTGTGTAGATGGGTGAGAGAATTTTTAACATTTAATCCATGTTGAATTCAGGATGTAACGCATCAACATGTGGAATAAGTCAAGGGGTATGAATACTGTCTGAAGGCTCTGTCAATAGTTGTTTATTTTCATTTGATAAACCATTAAATTGCACTTTAGCTGACCTCAGTGGAATTTAAGCAGCATTTTGTCACAAGTGAACATTTGTACGTAGTTTTTAACATTAGAATGACATTACAGCGCAGGAGGCTGCCGAGTGGAGAACGGCTCAATAATGAATGGGAGCAGAGCAAATGGAATGGAAACCGTGTGTTTGATGTAATTGATACCATTCCACTGACTGCGATCCAGTCATTAACACGAGACGGTTCTCCCCAATTAAGGTGCCACCAACCTCCTGTGCATTGCAGTGATGGCACAAAGCCAACACATCACCCTGAGAGTGGAATGCTTCACAGAGAGGACTTGACCAGCTGTGATTTAAACTGAGAATGTTTTCAGAAGGTTATGTCCAATCATTACTCTTTGATTTGAACCATGTCTCCCTCCCCCTCTCTCTCTCTCTCTCTCTCGGGCTCTCTCTCTCGTTCTCTCGGTTTCTGTCTCTCTTTCTCTCTCGGGTTCTGTCTCTACCTCTATCTATCTCTCTCTCAGTGGCTCTGGGACGTAACCAGGCCTTGAAGAGAGAGAAGCCCAAATGGAAGAGTGACTATCCCATGACGGACGGCCAGCTGCGCAGTAAGCGGGATGAGTTCTGGGACACGGCGCCCGCCTTTGAGGGACGCAAGGAGATCTGGGACGCGCTCAAGGCCGCCGCCCAAGCCTTTGAGAGCAACGACCATGAATTGGCCCAGGCCATCATCGACGGGGCCAGCATAACATTGCCACACGGTACGACACACACCACACACACATCTGCTCCTCTATCATCTCTATGTCTCTATCTATCTTTTCTGTATGTCTGTTAGCCTGTAATATAACACTGCCATGAAGTGGCCCAGGCGGTGCCGTCGTAATGCTACCACACAATACATAACACACTCCATAACACACTCCACCTCTATAAGCTCTATCTGTCCCCTCTCTGTCATAGTGTAACTCTGACACACGATAAGACACACAGACATCTCTCTATCTGTCCCCTCTCTGTCATAGTGTAACTCTGACACACGATAAGACACACAGACATCTCTCTATCTGTCCCCTCTCTGTCATAGTGTAACTCTGACACACGATAAGACACACAGACATCTCTCTATCTGTCCCCTCTCTGTCATAGTGTAACTCTGACACACGATAAGACACACAGACATCTCTCTATCTGTCCCCTCTCTGTCATAGTGTAACTCTGACACACGATAAGACACACAGACTATCTGTCCCCTCTCTGTCATAGTGTAACACTCGATAAGACACACAGACATCTCTCTATCTGTCCCCTCTCTGTCATAGTGTAACTCTGACACACGATAACACACAGACATCTCTCTATCTGTCCACTGTCATAGTGTAACACTGACACACGATAAGACACAGACATCTCTCTATCTGTCCCCTCTCTGTCATAGTGTAACTCTGACACACGATAAGACACACAGACATCTCTCTCTTGCGCTATGTCCTCTTTTCTTTTCCATTACCTCATTTTCTCTTGCCTTCTCTCTCTCTCTCTCTTTTTTTTTTCTTTTTGGTAAAAGTAGAAGAGTAGTAATGAGTTGCATTTACTGTGCTTCCTTTCACCAATCAGAGGTCTTTATATTGGGAGGAGTCATTTTGTCCACCAGCAATGGTGGCCATTTTTGGAAAGAGAGAGAAGTGCAGCGAGATCTTTGGTGACCACAGAACCTGGGTTGAACATCTCATCCTAAGGGATCTACAGGGCAGGGGTCCCTGTTTATCCTGGTCAGGGTCCCTGTTACTATCCTGGTCAGGGTCCCTGTTACTATCCTGGTCAGGGTCCCTGTTACTATCCTGGGCAGGGTCCCTGTTACTATCCTGGGCAGGGTCCCTGTTACTATCCTATCCTGGTCAGGGTCCCTGTTACTATCCTGGTCAGGGTCCCTGTTACTATCCTGGTCAGGGTCCCTGTTACTATCCTGGTCAGGGTCCCTGTTACTATCCTGGTCAGGGTCCCTGTTACTATCCTGGTCAGGGTCCCTGTTACTATCCTGGGCAGGGTCCCTGTTACTATCCTGGTCAGGGTCCCTGTTACTATCCTGGTCAGGGTCCCTGTTACTATCCTGGTCAGGGTCCCTGTTACTATCCTGGGCAGGGTCCCTGTTACTATCCTGGGCAGGGGCATTGGATTCTATCTTTAGAGTAGACCAGAGGAAGGTGGTCTCTCGACCAGCCCAACCCTGTTTATCTTCACAGGGGTCTCTCGACCGGACCAACCCTGTTTATCTTCACAGGGGGTCTCTCGACCAGCCCAACCCTGTTTATCTTCACAGGGGGTCTCTCGGCCGGACCAACCCTGTTTATCTTCACAGGGGGTCTCTCGACCGGACCAACCCTGTTTATCTTCACAGGGGGTCTCTCGACCTGGGCCCAACCCTGTTTATCTTCACAGGGGGTCTCTCGACCGGACCAACCCTGTTTATCTTCACACAGGGTCTCTCGACCGGAGCCCAACCCTGTTTATCTTCACAGGGGTCACAGGGTTTATCTCAGGGGGTCCGGACCAACCCTGTTTATCTTCACAGGGGGTCAACTCGGACCAACCCTGTTTATCTTCACAGGGGGTCTCTCGACCGGACCAACCCTGTTTATCTTCACAGGGGGTCTCTCGACCAGACCAACCCTGTTTATCTTCACAGGGGTCTCTCGACCGGACCAACCCTGTTTATCTTCACAGGGGTCTCTCGACCGGACCAACCCTGTTTATCTTCACAGGGGGTCTCTCGACCGGACCAACCCTGTTTATCTTCACAGGGGTCTCTCGACCGGACCAACCCTGTTTATCTTCACAGGGGTCTCTCGGACCAACCCCGGACCAACCCTGTTTATCTTCACAGGGGGTCTCTCGACCAGCCCCAACCCTGTTCATCTTCACAGGGGGTCCGGACCAACCCTGTTTATCTTCACAGGGGTCTCTCGACCAGACCAACCCTGTTTATCTTCACAGGGGTTTCTCGACCAGCCCAACCCTGTTTATCTTCACAGGGGTCTCTCGACCAGCCCAACCCTGTTTATCTTCACAGGGGGTCTCTCTCGGACCAACCCTGTTTACCACCGGACCAACCCTGTTTATCTTCACAGGGGGTCTCTCGACCGGACCAACCCTGTTCATCTTCACAGGGGGTCTCTCGACCGGACCAACCCTGTTCATCTTCACAGACAGCGTACCTAACTAATGACAGGAGCACAGATCTCCGGCTGTTTGTTTGGAATAGTGTTGGTGAATGTATATACCCTTTCTAGATGGACTTTACTGCTGAGAGGCATAAACACATAAAATGACGAATGTTTCCTGGAGTATCTGTGGAGCTGCCTTAATGCGCACCACACACACACACACACACACACACACACACACACACACACACACACACAAACACACACACACAGACACAAACACACACACACACACACAAACACACACACACACAGACAAAAACACACACACACAGACAAAAACACACACACACACACAAACACACACACACACACAAACACACACACACACACAAAAACACACACACACAGACAAAAACACACACACACACACACAGACAAAAACACACACACACACAAACACACACACACAGACAAAACACACACACACACACACACACACACACACACAGACACACACACACACACAACACACACACACACACACACACACAAACACAGACAAAAACACACACACACACACACACACACACACACACAAACACAGACAAAAACACACACACACACACACACACACACACACACATACACATACATACATACACACCTCTTCATAAAGTTGACATATCACCAGTAATGCAATATGGTTAACGCACAGTTTTCCTGTTTCACAGTTGTACAGCAGCTTTTAGATAGGGTCTGAGAAGCTCTCAGCAAGGTTATCTACGCTACCAGAGTGCTGCCTTATCAGAAAATGGATTTGGCCAAGAGGTGTTGTTAATCTCTCCAGAGCCCGTTCTCTCCCACAGTCGCTCCATTGTGCACCGAGACATCTTTATCTCCCCCGCCAATCGGTGGCCTTTTTGGCTCAGACAGGGTGTCACTGGTTTGGTGTAAATCAAAAATGTGTATTTCCCTCTTGTCCAGATTAGCTGGGTTGGGTGCTGAGGCCTGCTGTCGGTGTCTCCTGAGAGAGCAGAGGAAAAGCCCATCTATTACACAGCATTCACTGGCAGACAGACATTCTCATCGACGGGGCTGCAGTGGAGCAGGCTGGGAGCTTCAAGTTCCTTGGTGTCCACATCACCAACTAACTAACATGGTTAGAGTGTAGAGGCGGTAGGTAGCCTAGTGGTTAGAGTGTAGAGGTGGTAGGTAGCCTAGTGGTTAGAGTGTAGAGGCGGTAGGTAGCCTAGTGGTTAGAGTGTAGGGGCGGTAGGTAGCCTCGTGTTTAGAGTGTAGGGGTGGTAGGTAGTCTAGTGGTTAGAGTGTAGGGGTGGTAGGTAGTCTAGTGGTTAGAGTGTAGGGGTGGTAGGTAGCCTAGTGGTTAGAGCTCCATTGTAGGGGTGGTAGGTAGCCTAGTGGTTAGAGTGTAGGGGTGGCAGGTAGTCTAGTGGTTAGAGTGTAGGGGTGGTAGGTAGCCTAGTGGTTAGAGTGTAGGGGTGGTAGGTAGCCTAGTGGTTAGAGTGTAGGGGCGGTAGGCAGCCTAGTGGTTAGAGTTGTAGGGGTGGTAGGTAGTCTAGTGGTTAGAGTGTAGGGGTGGTAGGTAGCCTAGTGGTTAGAGTGTAGGGGTGGTAGGTAGTCTAGTGGTTAGAGTGTAGGGGTGGTAGGTTCCTAGTGGTTAGAGTGTAGGGGCGGTAGGTAGCCTAGTGGTTAGAGTGTAGGGGTGGTAGGTAGCCTAGTGGTTAGAGTGTAGGGGTGGTAGGTAGCCTAGTGGTTAGAGTGTAGGGGCGGTAGGCAGCCTAGTGGTTAGAGTGTAGGGGTGGTAGGTAGTCTAGTGGTTAGAGTGTAGGGGTGGTAGGTAGTCTAGTGGTTAGAGTGTAGGGGTGGTAGGTAGTCTAGTGGTTAGAGTGTAGGGGTGGTAGGTAGTCTAGTGGTTAGAGTGTAGGGGTGGTAGGTAGTGGTTAGAGTGTAGGGGTGGTAGGTAGTCTAGTGGTTAGAGTGTAGGGGTGGTAGGTAGTTAGAGTGTGTAGGTAGTCTAGTGGTTAGTAGAGGGTAGTGGTTAGAGTGTAGGGGTGGTAGGTAGCCTAGTGGTTAGAGTGTAGGGGCGGTAGGTAGCCTAGTGGTTAGAGTGTAGGGGTGGTAGGTAGTCTAGTGGTTAGAGTGTAGGGGTGGTAGGTAGCCTAGTGGTTAGAGTGTAGGGGTGGTAGGTAGCCTAGTGGTTAGAGTGTAGGGGTGGTAGGTAGTCTAGTGGTTAGAGTGTAGGGGTGGTAGGTAGCCTAGTGGTTAGAGTGTAGGGGTGGTAGGTAGTCTAGTGGTTAGAGTGTAGGGGTGGTAGGTAGTCTAGTGGTTAGAGTGTAGGGGTGGTAGGTAGTCTAGTGGTTAGAGAGTAGGGGTGGTAGGTAGCCTAGTGGTTAGAGTGTAGGGGTGGTAGGTAGCCTAGTGGTTAGAGTGTAGGGGGTGGTAGGTAGGGGCCTAGTGGTTAGAGTGTAGGGGTGGTAGGTAGTCTAGTGGTTAGAGTGTAGGGGTGGTAGGTAGTCTAGTGGTTAGAGTGTAGGGGTGGTAGGTAGTCTAGTGGTTAGAGTGTAGGGGTGGTAGGTAGTCTAGTGGTTAGAGTGTAGGGGTGGTAGGTAGTCTAGTGGTTAGAGTGTAGGGGTGGTTAGGTAGTCTAGTGGTTAGAGTGTAGGGGTGGTAGGTAGTCTAGTGGTTAGAGTGTAGGGGTGGTAGGTAGTCTAGTGGTTAGAGTGTAGGGGTGGTAGGTAGTCTAGTGGTTAGAGTGTAGGGGTGGTAGGTAGTCTAGTGGTTAGAGTGTAGGGGTGGTAGGTAGTCTAGTGGTTAGAGTGTAGGGGTGGTAGGTAGTCTAGTGGTTAGAGTGTAGGGGTGGTTGGTAGTCTAGTGGTTAGAGTGTAGGGGTGGTAGGTAGTCTAGTGGTTAGAGTGTAGGGGTGGTAGGTAGTCTAGTGGTTAGAGTGTAGGGGTGGTAGGTAGTCTAGTGGTTAGAGTGTAGGGGTGGTAGGTAGCCTAGTGGTTAGAGTGTAGGGGTGGTAGGTAGTCTAGTGGTTAGAGTGTAGGGGTGGTAGGTAGTCTAGTGGTTAGAGTGTAGGGGTGGTAGGTAGCCTAGTGGTTAGAGTGTAGGGGTGGTAGGTAGACTAGTGGTTAGAGTAACAGTAGGGGTGGTAGAACAAATCCCTAGTGACAGAGTAAAAATCTGTTGTTCTCCTCCTGAACAGGGAAGTTAACTCACTGTTCCCCGGTAGGCCGTCATTATAAATAAGAATTTGTTCTTAACTGACTTGCCTGGTTAAATAAAAAACATATTTTTTTGTTGATGGTATTTTTCATAAAACTATTTGGTTAAGGGCTTGTAAGTAAAAATTTCACTGTAAGGTGTATTGTATTAGCATGTGACAAATACAATTTGATGATTTGATTTACATGTGAGTAATTTAGCAGACAGAGTGACTTACAGTATTGAGTACATATATACTGGTCCCCTGTGGGAATTGAACTCACAACCCAGACATTGGCAGCGCCATGCTCTAGCAACTGAGCCACAAGAGACCCTGTGTGGCAGACAGACAGGAATCTCACAAGCAGGTTTCTTTCTCTTTGTCCTCTCTCTACCTAGTGGTTAGAGTCTTTCTAGTGGTTCTCTCCCCCTCTCTACCCCCTAGTGGTCTCTAGGGGTCTCTCTCTACCTCCTGTCTCTCTCTACCTCCTCTCTCTTAGAGAGTGTAGGGGTCTCTACCTCCTCTCTCTTTCCCTCTGTATCTCTCTCTACCTCCTCTCTATGTCTTTCCCTCTCTGTCTCTCACACACAAAGGAAATTCAAATCACCAGGGTTCAATCAATGTAGAATATCTCCTCCTCTCAGCCCTCTCCTGACATTGTCAGGCCGTCCCGTGTGTTACCATGTACATTCACTCTTCCTTTTGTCTTGTCAACATACTTTCTTATTGCCGTAGCTGTCAACATTTCTGACTGCTGAACTAGTCAAAATCAAGTCAAAACAAATTGTATGTTATTGTGAGTGTAGTGAAATGCTTGTGCTTCTAGACAGTGCAGCAATATCTAACAGGTAATATCTAACAATTTCACAACAAAACCTAATACACACAATCTATTTCATAACTATACTAGGCGGACCTGTTTGGTTATGACAGGGTCAGTTGACACTGTTCCAGGGTCAGTTTTCCCTCCAGTGCATTTCTTTTAGACACCCGCCAAGTCTGAGTAGAAGTGCTGATCTAGTGGTTATCAGTTTAGGGGCCGTATCCACACAACTGTCTCCGAGTAGAAGTACTGATCTAGGATCAGTTTAGCCTTTAAATGAGTCAGATTGTATGGATAGAGGTATTGACAGATACTAGATCAACACGGCCACTATTAGACGCTTTGTGGATACGGGCGTCGTTCTACAATGAGCTGGCTGGAACTACAAAGTTAAATATGGCCTGACATGATTATGAGTTACACCTGTACAACCCAGTTACACCTGTACAACCCAGTTACACCTGTACAACCCAGTTACACCTGTACAACCCAGTTACACCTGTACAACCCAGTTACACCTGTACAACCCAGTTACACCTGTACAACCCAGTTAACTGCTGTCTGAACGGAGTTACACCTGTAGGCCCAGTTACACCTGTACAAGTGTAGGTGGGTAGGTAGAAGAGTGTAGGGAGTAGGTAGTCTAGAGGGAGAGGTACAACCCAGTTAGGTGTACAACCCAGTGGTAGAGGTGGGGGTAACCCAGTTACACCTGTACAACCCAGTTAGGTGGGGAGTACAGAGTTAGAGTTAGAGTGTAGGGGTACAAGAGAGTGGTTAGACATCAGCCTCCCTCCAGAACTGCTGGGAGACAGTGGAGAGGTGGGGAGGGAGAGTAGCCTGGCTAGGGGGGGGAGGAGAGAGAGAGAGAGGTGGGGAGGGAGAGAGGAGAGAGAGGTAGGGGGGAGGAGGAGAGAGAGAGAGAGGTGGGGAGGGAGGAGAGAGAGAGGTGGGGGTGGTTAGAGGTGGGGAGGTAGAGAGAGAGAGAGGGGTGGAGGGTGGTTAGGGAGGGGAGAGAGGGGGGGAGAGAGGTGGGGAGAGAGAGAGAGAGGTGGGGAGGGGGAGAGAGAGAGAGAGGTGGGGAGGGGAGAGTGAGGGGGGGGTAGTCTAGAGAGAGGTAGGTGGGGAGGGAGGGGTGGTAGGAGTGTTAGAGTGTGGGGTAGGAGAGAGAGAGTGGTAGGTAGTCTAGGGAGAGAGAGGGGAGGTGGAGAGAGAGTGAGGGGTGGGGAGGGAGAGAGGAGGAGAGAGAGAGGTGGGGTGGGGAGTGGTTAGAGAGAGGAGGTGGGGGAGTGGAGAGAGGGGTGGTGGTAGTCTAGTGGAGAGAGTAGGGGTGGTAGGAGTCTAGAGAGAGAGGTGGTAGGAGGTAGAGGGAGGGAGTGGTTAGAGTGAGAGAGAGAGAGGTAGGGGTGGGTAGAGGAGAGAGAGAGGTGGGGAGGGAGAGAGAGAGAGGAGGGGGGGAGAGTTAGAGAGAGGTGGGGGAGAGAGAGAGTAGTCTAGAGAGTGTAGGGGAGGAGGGGGAGAGAGAGGTGGAGGAGTCTAGTGGTTAGAGGTGGGGGGTAGGGAGAGAGAGAGAGAGAGGTGGGGAGGGAGAGAGGGGTGGAGAGAGAGTGGTGGGGAGGGAGAGAGAGAGGGTGGGGCAGGGAGGGAGGGAGAGTGTAGGGGTGGTAGGAGAGTGGTTAGAGAGTAGGAGGTGGGGAGTGGTAGAGAGAGAGAGTGGGGGGGGTAGGTAGTCTAGTGGGGAGGTAGGGGGGAGGAGAGTTGAGAGAGAGGGGGGGAGAGAGAGAGAGAGGTGGGGAGGTAGGAGCCTAGTTAGAGTGAGGGGTGGAGGAGAGAGTTAGAGTGTAGGGGGGAGGGTCTAGTGGTTAGGAGGGGTGGAGAGTCTAGTGGTTAGAGTGTAGGGGTGGTAGGAGTCTAGGGTTAGAGAGTAGAGGTGGTAGGAGTCTAGTGGGAGGTAGGGTGGTTGGAGAGAGAGGTGGGGGGGAGGGAGAGAGGAGTGGAGGTGGGGAGGGGTGGTTGGAGAGTGGGGAGAGAGGTGGGAGTCTAGTTAGAGGTGGGGAGGAGAGAGTGGTTAGAGAGAGTAGGTGGGTAGGTGGTTAGAGAGAGGGGTGGTTGGGAGTTAGAGAGGGGCGGAGGAGAGAGAGAGGTGGGGGGGAGGAGAGAGAGAGAGAGAGAGAGGTGGGTAGAGTGGTTAGAGAGAGAGAGGTGGTAGACTAGTGGTTAGAGGAAAGGGAGAGAGAGGATCTGTTGGAGAGAGAGAGGAGAGGTGGGAAGGAGAGAGAGAGGTGGTGGGGAGGTGGAGAGAGAGAGGTGGGGGGGGGAGAGAGAGAGAGGTGGGGAGGTGGGAGAGGTGGGGAGGGAGAGTGAGGGAGGGGAGAGAGAGGAGAGGTGGGGAGGGGAGAGAGAGAGAGGTGGGGAGGAGAGAGAGAGAGAGATAAGAGAGGTGGGGGAGGGAGAGAGAGAGACTATTTGGTGGGGAGGAGAGGGGGGGTGGGGAGGGAGAGAGAGAGAGAGGTGGGAGAGAGAGAGAGAGAGAGGTGGTGGGGAGGGAGAGAGACATTGGGTGGGGAGGGAGGAGAGAGAGGGTGGGGAGGGAGAGAGAGAGAGAGAGGGGTGGGGAGGGAGAGAGAGAGAGGTGGGGGGAGGGAGAGAGAGGTGGGGGGGAGAGTCAAGAGAAGAGAGAGAGGTGGGGCTTGTGCTTCTAGAGAGAGAGAGAGAGAGAGGAGGTGGGGTCAGATTGTATGGGGACAGATACTAGATCAACACGGCCACTATTAGACGGAGCTCTACAAGAGAGATGGCCTGAGGGTGGGGAGAGAGAGAGAGAGAGGTGGAAAACTGCTGTCAGGGAGAGAGAGAGAGGTGGGGAGGGAGAGAGAGAGAGAGAGAGGTGGGGGAGGGAGAGAGAGAGAGAGAGAGGTGGGGGAGGGGAGAGAGAGAGAGAGAGAGGTGGGGGAGGGAGAGAGAGAGAGGGGGTGGGGGGAGGGAGAGAGAGAGAGGGTGACAGGTGGGGAGGGAGAGAGAGAGGATGCGGGGAGGGAGAGAGAGAGGGGGGGGGAGGAGAGAGAGAGGAGAGAGAGGTGTGGGAGGGAGAGAGAGTATGGAGAGAGAGAGGTGGGGAGGGGAGAGAGAGAGAGAGAGAGGTGGGGGGAGAGAGAGAGAGAGGAGGTGGGAGAGGGGAGAGAGAGGGTGGGGAGGGGGAGAGAGAGAGAGAGAGGTGGGGAGGGAGGAGAGAGAGAGAGAGGTGGGGGGGAGAGAGAGAGGGGTGGGGAGGGAGAGAGAGAGGTGGGGGGAGGGAGAGAGGTGGGGTGGGGAGGGAGAGAGAGAGGTGGGGAGAGGAGAGGGAGAGGTGGTGGGGAGAGAGAGAGAGAGGTGGGGAGGGAGAGAGAGAGAGAGGGGTGGGGGAGAGAGAGAGAGAGGTGGGGAGGGAGGGAGAGAGAGTGGGGAGGGAGGGAGAGAGAGAGAGAGAGGTGGGGAGGGAGAGAGAGAGAGAGGTGGGGAGGAGAGAGAGAGAGGGGGGGAGGAGGGAGAGAGAGAGAGAGGTGGGGAGGGAGAGAGAGGTGGGGAGGGGAGAGAGAGAGAGAGAGGGGTGGGGAGGGAGGGAGAGAGGTGGGGAGGGAGAGAGAGAGGTGGGGAGAGAGAGAGAGAGGGTGGGGAGGAGGAGAGAGAGAGAGAGAGGTGGGAGGAGGGAGAGAGAGAGAGAGAGGTGGGGAGGGGAGAGAGAGAGAGAGAGAGTGGGGGGGGAGGAGAGAGAGAGAGAGAGAGGTGAGGGAGGGGGGAGGAGAGAGAGAGAGGTGGGGAGGGGGAGGGAGAGAGAGAGAGAGGTGGGGAGAGGGAGGGGAGAGAGAGAGAGAGGTGGGGAGGGAGAGGAGAGAGAGAGAGAGGTGGGGAGGGAGGGAGAGAGAGGAGAGAGAGAGAGGTGAGGGAGAGAGAGAGAGAGGTGGGGAGGGAGAGAGAGAGAGGTGGGGAGGGAGAGAGAGAGAGGTGGGGAGGGTGGGGAGAGAGAGGTGGGGAGGGAGAGAGAGGAGGTGGGGGGAGGGAGAGAGAGAGAGAGGTGGGGAGGGAGAGAGAGAGAGAGAGAGAGAGGTGGGGAGGGGGGGAGGTGGGGAGGGGGAGAGAGGTGGGGAGGGAGAGAGAGAGGTGGGGTGGGGGGAGAGAGAGGAGAGGGTGGGGAGGGAGGTGGGGAGAGAGAGAGAGGGAGGTGAGGTGGGGAGGGGAGAGAGGAGAGAGAGAGAGAGAGGTGGGGGTGGGGAGGAGGAGAGAGAGAGAGAGAGAGGTGGGGAGGGAGGAGAGAGGGGAGGGAGAGAGAGAGAGTGGGGGAGAGAGGAGAGAGGTGAGGAGGGGGGGAGGGAGAGAGAGAGAGAGAGAGAGGTGGGAAGGGAGAGAGAGAGAGTGGGGAGGGAGAGAGAGAGAGGGTGGAGAGAGAGAGGTGGGGGAGACATGGGGAGGGAGAGAGAGAGAGGAGGGAGGGGGGAGGGAGAGAGAGAGTGGGGTGGGGAGGGAGAGATGGAGGAGGAGAGAGGGAGGGAGGAGAGAGAGAGGTGGGGGAGGGAGACAGAGAGAGAGGTTGTGGGGAGGAGAGAGGAGACAGGTTGGCAGGGGAGGGAGCAGAGAGGTGGGGAGGAGAGCAGCAGGGAGGGAGACAGGGAGAGAGAGAGGGAGACAGGGAGACAGAGAGAAGGGTGGAAGGGCAGGCATGGACACAGGGAGGCAGGGTGACAGACAGACAGGGGAGACAGACAGTCGGGGAGACAGGCAGGGGAGACAGAGTTAGAGGCAGGAGTAGGAGGGAGACAAGGCAGGCAGGCAGGCAGGGACAGGGTGACAGACGGACAGGGAGACAGACAGGCAGGCAGGCAGGGTGACAGACAGGCAGGGAGACAGACAAGCAGTGGGACAGACAGGCAGGCGGGGTGACAGACAGGCAGGGAGACAGACAGGCGAGGAGTTAGACAGGCAAGGAGTTAGGCAGGGAGACATGCAGGTCAGACAGGCAGGGAGACAGACAGGCAAGGAGTCATACAGGCAAGGAGTCAGACAGGCAGTCAGGGAGTCGGACAGGCAGTCAGGGAGACAGACAGGCAGTCAGAGAGTCGGACAGGCAGTCAGGGAGACAGACAGGCAGTCAGGGAGACAGACAGGCAGTCAGAGAGTCGGACAGGCAGTCAGGGAGTCGGACAGGGA
The DNA here is from genome assembly GCF_036934945.1 of Oncorhynchus masou masou. Classification (NCBI taxonomy): domain Eukaryota; kingdom Metazoa; phylum Chordata; class Actinopteri; order Salmoniformes; family Salmonidae; genus Oncorhynchus; species Oncorhynchus masou. Next base: position 87,922,221 of record NC_088223.1, on the reverse strand, counting down.
GTCAGAGAGTCGGACAGGCAGTCAGGGAGACAGACAGGCAGTCCGAGAGTCGGACAGGGAGTCAGACGGGCAGGCAGGGAGTCGGACAGGATGTCAGGGAGACAGCCAGGCTGGGAGGCAGGGAGACAGACAGGCAAACGGGACAGACAGACCCACAGAATAACAGATGGACAGACAGACAGCTTGTGACATGTATGTTTCCAGGTGCAAGCTGTGGCTCAGTGTTTTCTGATGACTGCAGTTGGTGTGAACCAAGAGGAGCCCAGGACACTTGAGCTGTCTGCTCTGCTGTCATGTTCTCTTACGCCACCTAGAGGAATGGACGAGCAGAGCACTACGCTTCATCTCAACAGATCTGTGGGGGCTCTGGGGCCAGGCCTGAAGCTCTGACTCAGTCAACTTTCAACTTTTAATGTGACGTGCACAAGTACAATGAAATGCCTTCCTTGCAAACTATAAACCCAACGATGTGGTAATCAATTTCAATGTAGCACTAAACATAACAAGGTAGAACAATGACACCTTCCTGGAATGGAGTCACATTCACCATGGTTCGCCTGTAACATTTAATATCAAATCATTCACAGTGTAAATAGGGACTTTTACTAATTCAGAGTCGTGGTGGAGGCTGTGAGGTGGTCTGGCGCTGAATGTGAGAGTAGAGCGCAGCCCCTGTTTAGGACAGCCTCGTGGAGCAGTGACTCGTGGAGGACAGCCTCGTGGAGGACAGCCAGCCTCTTGGAGCACAGCCTCGTGGAGCACAGCCTCGTGGAGGACAGCCAGCCTCGTGGAGCACAGCCTCGTGGAGCACAGCCTCATGGAGGACAGCCTCGTGGAGCACAGCCAGCCTCGTGGAGGACAGCCTCGTGGAGCACATCCTCGTGGAGGACAGCCTCGTGGGGGACAGCCTCGTGGGGGACAGCCTCATGGAGGACTGACTCGTGGAGCACAGCCTTGTGGAGGACAGCCAGCCTCGTGGAGGACAGCCTCGTGGGGGACAGCCTCGTGGGGGACAGCCTCATGGAGGACAGACTCGTGGGGGACAGCCTCGTGGATCACAGTCTCGTGGAGGACAGCCTCGTGGAGCACAGCCTCGTGGAGCACAGTCTCGTGGAGGACAGCCTCGTGGAGCACAGCCTCGTGGGGGACAGCCTCGTGGGGGACAGCCTCGTGGAGCACATCCTCGTGGAGGACAGCCTCATGGAGGGGACAGCCTCGTGGGGACAGCCGTGGAGGACAGCCCTGTGGAGGACAGACTGGAGGACAGCCCTGTTGAGGACAGCCTCGTGGAGGACAGCCATGTTGAGGACAGCCTCGTGGAGGACAGCCTCGTGGGGGACAGCCTCGTGGGGGACAGCCCTGTTGAGGACAGCCTCGTGGGGGACAGCCTCGTGGGGGACAGCCTCGTGGAGGACAGCCCTGTTGAGGACAGCCTCGTGGAGAACAGCCTCGTGGGGGACAGCCTCTCCTCTTTCATGTGTGCCTCTGTGGCCAGCGGGTGGTGTGTGTGTGTGTGTGTGTGTGTGTGTGTGTGTGTGTGTGTGTGTGTGTGTGTGTGTGTGTGTGTGTGTGTGTGTGTGTGTTTATAGCAGCGATACAAACTGCTAGCTGAAAGGTTAGTACTCTCCCGGGTTCCACTTCTAAGTGTCAGCAGCACAGGTGGATCAAAGACCACCTCGTCGTCTCCGCTAAATATAGGACCCCGCTGAGAGGTCACAACACTGCCCGATTAGAAACAGTCCTCCACTGCATCCCTGTATTCACACTGTAGTAGAACCCTCCTGTTCCCTGTATTCACACTGTAGTAGAACCCTCCTGTTCCCTGTATTCACACTGTAGTAGAACCCTCCTGTTCTCTGTATTCACACTGTAGTAGAACCCTCCTGTTCCCTGTATTCACACTGTAGTAGAACCCTCCTGTTCCCTGTATTCACACTGTAGTAGAACCCTCCTGTTCCCTGTATTCACACTGTAGTAGAACCCTCCTGTTCCCTGTATTCACACTGTAGTAGAACCCTCCTGTTCCCTGTATTCACACTGTAGTAGAACCCTCCTGTTCCCTGTATTCACACTGTAGTAGAACCCTCCTGTTTCCTGTATTCACACAGTAGTAGAACCCTCCTGTTCCCTGTATTCACACTGTAGTAGAACCCTCCTGTTCCCTGTATTCACACTGTAGTAGAACCCTCCTGTTCCCTGTATTCACACTGTAGTAGAACCCTCCTGTTCCCTGTATTCACACTGTAGTAGAACCCTCCTGTTCCCTGTATTCACACTGTAGTAGAACCCTCCTGTTCCCTGTATTCACACTGTAGTAGAACCCTCCTGTTCCCTGTATTCACACTGTAGTAGAACCCTCCTGTTCCCTGTATTCACACTGTAGTAGAACCCTCCTGTTCCCTGTATTCACACTGTAGTAGAACCCTCCTGTTCCCTGTATTCACACTGTAGTAGAACCCTCCTGTTCCCTGTATTCACACTGTAGTAGAACCCTCCTGTTCCCTGTATTCACACTGTAGTAGAACCCTCCTGTTCCCTGTATTCACACTGTAGTAGAACCCTCCTGTTCCCTGTATTCACACTGTAGTAGAACCCTCCTGTTCCCTGTATTCACACTGTAGTAGAACCCTCCTGTTCCCTGTATTCACACTGTAGTAGAACCCTCCTGTTCCCTGTATTCACACTGTAGTAGAACCCTCCTGTTCCCTGTATTCACACTGTAGTAGAACCCTCCTGTTCCCTGTATTCACACTGTAGTAGAACCCTCCTGTTCCCTGTATTCACACTGTAGTAGAACCCTCCTGTTCCCTGTATTCACACTGTAGTAGAACCCTCCTGTTCCCTGTATTCACACTGTAGTAGAACCCTCCTGTTCCCTGTATTCACACTGTAGTAGAACCCTCCTGTTCCCTATATTCACACTGTAGTAGAACCCTCCTGTTCCCTGTATTCACACTGTAGTAGAACCCTCCTGTTCCCTGTATTCACACTGTAGTAGAACCCTCCTGTTCCCTGTATTCACACTGTAGTAGAACCCTCCTGTTCCCTATATTCACACTGTAGTAGAACCCTCCTGTTCCCTGTATTCACACTGTAGTAGAACCCTCCTGTTCCCTGTATTCACACAGTAAGCCTGTATAGCAGTCCCCCGACTACACTGAGCATTACACTGCAGTAAACACAGCAGCACCAGAAACAGGCCCCTCACTACAGCACCAGAAACAGGCCCCTCACTACAGCACCAGAAACAGGCCCCTCACTACAGCACCAGAAACAGGCCCCTCACTACAGCACCAGAAACAGTCCCCTCACTACAGCACCAGAAACAGTCCCCTCACTACAGCACCAGAAACAGGCCCCTCACTACAGCACCAGAAACAGTCCCCTCACTACAGCACCAGAAACAGTCCCCTCACTACAGCACCAGAAACAGTCCCCTCACTACAGCACCAGAAACAGGCCCCTCACAGCACACTGCAATCAATCAATCAAATTGAACTTATTAAGCCATTTTTACATCAGCCAATGTCACAAAGTGCTGTACAGAAACCCAGCCTAAACCCCCAAACAGCAAGCAATGCAGATGGAGAAACTCAGTGGCCAAGGAAACACTCCCGAGAAAGGCAGGAACCTAAGTAGAAACCTAGAGAGGAACCAGGCTCTGAGAGGTGGACAGAGAAGGCTCTGAGGGGTGGACAGAGAAGGCTCTGAGAGGTGGACAGAGAAGGCTCTGAGGGGTGGACAGAGAAGGCTCTGAGAGGTGGACAGAGAAGGCTCTGAGTGGTGGACAGAGAAGGCTCTGAGTGGTGGACAGAGAAGGCTCTGAGTGGTGGACAGAGAAGGCTCTGAGGGGTGGACAGAGAAGGCTCTGAGGGGTGGACAGAGAAGGCTCTGAGGGGTGGACAGAAAAGGCTCTGAGAGGTGGACAGAGAAGGCTCTGAGGGGTGGACAGAGAAGGCTCTGAGGGGTGGACAGAGAAGGCTCTGAGGGGTGGACAGAGAAGGCTCTGAGGGGTGGACCGAGAAGGCTCTGAGGGGTGGACAGAGAAGGCTCTGAGGGGTGGACAGAGAGGCTCTGAGGGGGTGGACAGAGAAGGCTCTGAGAGGTGGACAGAGAAGGCTCTGAGAGGTGGACAGAGAAGGCTCTGAGAGGTGGACAGAGAAGGCTCTGAGGGGTGGACAGAGAAGGCTCTGAGGGGTGGACAGAGAAGGCTCTGAGGGGTGGACAGAGAAGGCTCTGAGGGGTGGACAGAGAAGGCTCTGAGGGGTGGACAGAGACAGAGAAGGCTCTGAGAGGTGGACAGAGAAGGCTCTGAGAGGTGGACAGAGAAGGCTCTGAGAGGTAGACAGAGAAGGCTCTGAGGGGTGGACAGAGAAGGCTCTGAGGGGTGGACAGAGAAGGCTCTGAGGGGTGGACAGAGAAGGCTCTGAGGGGTGGACAGAGAAGGCTCTGAGGGGTGGACAGAGAAGGCTCTGAGGGGTGGACAGAGAAGGCTCTGGAGGTGGACAGAGAAGGCTCTGGGGGTGGACAGTCCTCTTCTGGCATTGCCAGGTAGAGATTATAACAGAACATGGTCATTTAATGCCAGATTATTCTTCAAAATGTTCATACGTTCATAGATGACCAGCAGGGTCAGATAGTAATAATCACAGTGGTTGTAGAGGGTGCAACAGGTCAGCACCTCAGGAGTAAATGTCAGTTGGCTTTTCATAGCTGAGCATTCAGAGATCGAGACCGCAGGTGCGGTAGAGAGAGAGTCCAAAACAGCAGGTCTGGGACAAGGTAGCACATCCAGTGAACAGGTCAGGGTTCCTTGGCCGCAGGCAGAACAGGAGCAGCAGCTCGACCAAGTCGACTGGGGACCTGAGGCATGATCCTAGAGGTCAGGTCCTCCGCGAGGGGAGGGACAGAGGGAGAGAGAGAGAATTAGAGGGAGCATACTTAAATTCACACAGGACACCAGGTAAGACAGGATAATTACACCAGATATAACAGACTGACCCGAGCCCCCCGGCACATAGACTATTGTAGCATAGATACTGGAGACTGAGACTGGTGGTTCGGGGGACACTGTGGCCCCATCTGACTATACCCCCAGACAGGGCCAACCAGGCAACCCTACCCACTTTGCCAAAGCACAGCCGAGTCTTCGTCTCTCACATGGATAGGCAGACCATTCCATAAAAATGGAGCTCTATGGGAAAAAGCCCTGCCTCTAGCTGTTTGCTTAGAAATTCCAGGGAGAATTTCTTTGTTAAACTAGGGAAGTCAGTTAAGAACAAATTCTTATTCACATTGAAAGTCTACCAGGGAACAGTGGGTGAGCTGCCTTGTTCAGGGGCAGAATGATAGATTTTTACCTTGTCAGCTCAGGGATTAGATCCAGCAACCTTTCCGTTACTGGCCCAACACGGTCACCACTAGGCTACCTGCGCCCCGATATAGTAAGGAGGCCTGCGCCTTGTGACCGTAGCGTATGTGTAGGTATGCAAGGCAGCACCAAATCGGACAGATAGGTAGGAGCAAGCCCATGTAATGCTTTGTAGGTTAGCAGTAAAACCTTGAAACCAGCCCTAGTCTTAACAGGAAGCCAGTGTAGGGAGGCACTGAAGTAATATGATCACATTTTTTTGTTCTAGTCAGGATTCTAGCAGCCGTATTTAGCACTAACTGAAGTTTATTTAGTGTTTATCCGGGTAGCCGGAAAGTAGAGCATTGCAGTATTCTAACCGAGAAGTGACAAAAGCATGGATTAGCTTTTCTGCGTAATTTTTTTACAAAAAGTTTCAGATTTTTGCAATGATACGTAGATGAAAAAACCTGTCTTGAATCAGTCTTGATATGTTCGTCAAAAGAGAGATCAGTAACGCCGAGGTCCTTCACAGTTTATTTGAGACGACTGTACAACCATCAAGATGAATTGTCAGATCCAACAGAAGATCTCTTTGTTTCTTGGGACCTAGAACAAGCATCTCTGTTTTGTCTGAGTTTAAAAGTAGAACATTTTCCGCCATCCACTTCATTATGTCTGAAACACAGGCTTCCAGGGTAGGCAATTTTGGGGCTTCAACATGTTTTATTGAAATGTACAGCTGTGTGTTGTCTGCACAGCAGTGAAAATTAACGTTGTATTTCCGAATGACATCACCAAGAGGTAGAATATATAGTGAAAACAACCAAACGGAACCTTGAGGAACTCCAAAACTTACAATTGATTTGTCAGAGGACAAACCATCCACAGAGGAGAACTGATATCTTTCCGACAGATAAGATCTGAACCAGGTCAGAACTTGTCCTCGTAGACCAATTAGGGTTTCTAATTTCTCCAAAAGAATGTCATGTTCGATGGTCTCAAAAGCAGCACTAAGGTCTAGGAGCACGAGGACAGACGCAGAGCCTCGGTCTGACACCACTGGAAGGTCATTTACCACCTTCACCAGTACAGTGCATTTCGTGTACATTGTTTTGTCTTCAGGAAGGCAGCGAGTTCCTGTGCAAACAGATTTTTCTAAAATTCTTGAGAGATACGGGAGGTTTGATTTAGGATGATCGTTTTTTAAGGTTTGGCTTGTTGGTATTCACTCACGTCTGTCAGTGATCACTTCGTATTATGACAGAATAAACATTTCAGTGAAGGGAGCCTCTCACACAGGAACACAGGAGACAGACTGAACTGAAAGCACTTGATACCTCTGGTCCTCCCTTCTTCTGTGGTCTGGATCTATACAGACCAATAATATAACAATATGAACTGGGTGGGAAGGAGAAGTGTCCAAGCTGCTGTAACCATAGCATAACTAGTCTATGGAGATCTGGGGTCCAGAGTGCCTCCCGAGTGGCGCAGCGGTCTGAGGCACTTCATCACAGTGCTGGAGGTGTCACTACAGACCTGGGTTTGATCCCCGGCTGTATCACAACCGGCCGTGATCGGGAATCCCATAGGGCGGTGCACAATTGGGTTAGGGGAGGGTTTGGCCGGGGGTAGGCCGTCGTTGTGAATAAACATGTGTTCTTAACTGACTTGCCTAGTTAAATAAATGCAAATATGGAGACCTTATTGAGTTACAATACTGTAGCAACATGCAGCCATTATACAGGCTGAACACTCCATTACATATACCACTTGGCTGGGGCTGGTTTTCCTGCTCGTCAACATTTTATAAGAAGCAAGCAGCAGTGTATCTAAAGTGGATTAATGAAACTCCTCCTCTCTCCTGTCCTGTCCTGTCAGCACTACTCTTGTTCACAGTCTGTGGGCCTGTGAGAGAGATAACCCACTTTACTGTGTAGTGGGCCTGTGAGAGAGATAACCCACTTTACTGTGTAGTGGGCCTGTGAGAGAGAGAACCCACTTTACTGTGTAGTGGGCCTGTGAGAGAGATAACCCACTTTACTGTGTAGTGGGCCTGTGAGAGAGAGAACCCACTTTACTGTGTAGTGGGCCTGTGAGAGAGAGAACCCACTTTACTGTGTAGTGGGCCTGTGAGAGAGATAAACCACTTTACTGTGTAGTGGGCCTGAGAGAGAGAACCCACTTTACTGTGTAGTGGGCCTGTGAGAGAGATAACCCACTTTACTGTGTAGTGGGCCTGTGAGGGAGAGAACCCACTTTACTGTGTAGTGGGCCTGTGAGAGAGAGAACCCACTTTACTGTGTAGTGGGCCTGTGAGAGAGAGATAAACCACTTTACTGTGTAGCTCAGAGGAGAGAACCCACTTTACTGTGTAGTGGGAGATAACCACTTTACTGTGTCGTGGGCCTGTGAGAGAGAACCCACTTTACTGTGTCGGGGCCTGTGAGAGAGATAACCCTGTGAGAGAGAGAACCCACACTGTGTAGTTGGAGAAACTTTACTGTGCCTGCTAAATGGGAGAGATTACCCATTACTGTGTAGTGGGCCTGTGAGAGAACCCACCGATGGTGTCATGTGGCCCTGGACACTGCTGCTTTACAGTGAAGTGAACAGTAATGGTGAGGCACTGTGGTAGTTGAGCAGGCCTGTCGACACATTGTTCCCATCCATCTGGTGTCATTCAGGGCTTTTGTAGCGCTGAGTGTAATGTAGGTTGGGCAGTATACTGTATTTTTGGAGAGGTGGTGCTTCCCCCCTCTCTCTCTCTCTCTCTCTCTTCCCCCCTCTCTCTCTCCCCCCTCTCTCTTTCTCTCTTCCCCCCTCTCTCTCTCCTCCTCTTCCCCCCCTCTCTCTCTCTCTTCCCCCTCTCTTTCTCTCCTCCCCCTCTCTCTTTCTCTCTTCCCCCCCCTCTCTCTCTCCTCCTCTTTCCCCCCCTCTCTCTCTCTTTCTCTTCCCCCCCTCTCTCTCTCCTCCCCCTCTCCCTCTCTTCCCCTCTCTCTCTCTCCCCCACTCTCTCTCACCCCCTCTCCCCCTCCCCTCTCTCTCCCCCCCTCCCCTCTCTCTCCCCTTCTCTCTCTCCCCCTCTCTCTCCTCCTCCCCCTCTCTCTCTCTCTTCCCCTCTCTCTCTCACTCTTTCTCTCCCCTGCTCTCTCTCACCCCCTCTCTCCCCCCTCTCTCTCTCTCTCTCCCCTCTCTCTCTCTTCCCTCTCTCTCCTCCCCTCCCTCTCTCTCTCTCTCTCTCTCTCTCTCCCCTCTCGCTCTCTCCCCCTCTCTCTCCCCCTCTCTCTCTCTCTCCCCTCTCTCTCTCCCCCATCTCCCCCCTCTCTCTCTCTCTCGCTCTCTCTCTCTCTCTCCTCATCTCCCCCACTCTCTCTCACCCCCTCTCTCCCCCCCCCTCTCTCTCTCTCTTCCCCCCTCTCTCTCTCTTCCCCCACTCTCTCTTCCCCCTCTCCCTCCCTCTCTCTACCCCCTCTCTCTCATTCTCTGCCTGACCTCTGCTTTCTCTCTCTCTCTCAATTCAATTTCAATTCAAGGGGCTTTCCCCCCCTCTCTCTCTGCCTGACCTCTGCATTCTCTGCTCCCCTTTTTCTCCCTCCCTTTCTCGCTCCCCCCCCCTCTCTCCCTCTCACTCTCTCTCTGCCTGACCTCTGCTTTCTCTCCTCCCCTCTCTCCCCCTCTCTCTTTCACTATTTCTCTCCCCCTCTCTCTTTCACTTTCTCTTTCAATCTCTCTCTCAACTCTATCTGTCCCATTCAGAGGAATCTGACATTCAGAGGAATCTGGACTAAAGAAGATGTGATGATGGGAGGATGAAGTAGGAGAGAGGGAGGTGGTTCAGTACTGTGGCCAGTGTAGAGAAACCTCTAAAGGAAGGCAGTATTAATGAGAGGTCAGTAGATGAGCCTCCTCTGAGAGGAGAGCATTAGTCTCCAGTCCCGTCTGTCTGGTATCCTGACTCACAATCACTTCCTCTTCACACTGCATGGTGAAGAGGGTCACTGACTTTAGACCGATAAAATGTGCTTCTAAGTGATTTGTGAAGCCTCTGGTATTGACTGACTAAAGAAGATGTTCTCTTTGTACCTCTCACTGCCTGCTAGCTGTGTGGAGACTGGCTGACTGACTGACAGACTGCACTGACTGGTCTGGTCTAAAGGGGCTGACTGACTGACAGACTGCACTGACTGGTCTGGTCTAAAGGGGCTGACTGACTGACAGACTGCACTGACTGGTCTGGTCTAAAGAGGGACTGACTGACTGACTGACTGCACTGACTGGTCTGGTCTAAAGAGGGTGACTGACTGACTGGCAGACTGACTGACTGACTGGCTGATTGACTGACTGACAGACTGCACTGACTGGTCTGGTCTAAAGGGGCTGACTGGACAGGCACTGACTGGTCTAAAGGGGCTGACTGACTGACAGGCACTGACTGGTCTGGTCTAAAGGGGCTGACTGACTGACAGACTGCACTGACTGGTCTGGTCTAAAGAGGGTGACTGACTGGGGCCTGACTGTCTTGGACTGTTTTCTGGGCCTCAGTAAAGACGGATGGGTTGCCTCCCTCAATGTTCCAATATTCCGTCTGTACATGTTTTGGCATCAATTTGGACAATCACTCACTCACTCACATAAGAGCTGTTGAAATCAGAAAGCCTTGGTGCTCCGCGTCACATCAACATTCAGCATGCAGAGATTCTTCACGTGCTCTCGCACAATTGATCACATTTTCATTGACGTTCCTGCTCTACATTGAAATAGGTTATGTAGGTGAAGTAGCCTTAAGAATGGATGTGTGGAGACTAAAGAATAGACTGTTGCAACATAAAGCAACAGTTAAATGGAGCCCTGCTTCACTCTGGTTAGTCTTTCCATGGTATATCATTGATCATTGACTAGTCCTGTCTGTGTGCTAATGTGGACGGAAAATATACTTTTTTACAAGCACTCTCCAGAACCAAAAAGGGTTCTTCGGCTGTCCCCATAGGAGAACCCTTTGAAGAACCGTTTTGATTCCAGCTAGAACCCTTTTGGTTCCAGGTAGAACCGATTTGATTCCAGGTAGAACCCTATTTGGTTCCAGGTAGAACTGATCTGGTTGTTGTCATTTATGGGCCTAGCTGGGACACGTACAGGACTGGCCTTTATGGCTGGGACACGTACAGGACTGGCCTTTATGGCTGGGACACGTACAGGACTGGCCTTTATGGCTGGGACACGTACAGGACTGGCCTTTATGGCTGGGACACGTACAGGACTGGCCTTTATGGCTGGGACACGAACAGGACTGGCCTTTATGGCTGGGACACGAACAGGACTGGCCTTTATGGCTGGGACACGTACAGGACTGGCCTTTATGGCTGGGACACGAACAGGACTGGCCTTTATGGCTGGGACACGTACAGGACTGGCCTTTATGGCTGGGACACGTACAGGACTGGCCTTTATGGCTGGGACACGTACAGGACTGGCCTTTATGGCTGGGACACGAACAGGACTGGCCTTTATGGCTGGGACACGTACAGGACTGGCCTTTATGGCTGGGACACGAACAGGACTGGCCTTTATGGCTGGGACTGGCCTTTATGGCTGGGACACGTACAGGACTGGCCTTTATGGCTGGGACACGTACAGGACTGGCCTTTATGGCTGGGACACGTACAGGACTGGCCTTTATGGCTGGGACACGTACAGGACTGGCCTTTATGGCTGGGACACGTACAGGACTGGCCTTTATGGCTGGGACACGTACAGGACTGGCCTTTATGGCTGGGACACGTACAGGACTGGCCTTTATGGCTGGGACACGTACAGGACTGGCCTTTATGGCTGGGACACGTACAGGACTGGCCTTTATGGCTGGGACACGTACAGGACTGGCCTTTATGGCTGGGACACGTACAGGACTGGCCTATTCTCTAAAAGACATCTGTCAATCCATATCACATCACCAACACACATTTTATTACCACAATTATGTCATTGTTCCTCTGCTCTGAAGTAGATTGCATGTGTGTGTCCCTGCATCTGCTAATAAAAGGTGTGTGTGTGGGGGGGGGACACCACATACAGACAGTGAAACCACAGAGTCGTCGTGTTCGGGTGAAACAGGTGTAGTGTGACGAACAGACAGCATGAAACCGCTACTCCCTCATCCTTCCTGAATACCACACAAATAGAGAGTAGAGATGAGTCAATGACAAGTGTGTTCCTGTGTCATAGGTCAGTGAAACATCCTCCTTTCTATTCTCCCTCCTCTCTTTATTCTCTCTCCTTCTCTCTGTTCTCCCTTTCTCCTTTCTATTCTCCCTTCTCTCTTTATTCTCTCTCCTTCTCTCTGTTCTCCCTTTCTCCTTTCTATTCTCCCTCCTCTCTTTATTCTCTCTATTCTCTCTGTTCTCTCCTTTCTCCCTTTCTATTCTCCCTCCTCTCTTTATTCTCTCTCCTTCTCTCTGTTCTCCCTTTCTCCTTTCTATTCTCCCTCCTCTCTTTATTCTCTCTCCTTCTCTCTGTTCTCCCTTTCTCCTTTCTATTCTCCCTCCTCTCTCAATTCAATTCAATTTAATTCAATTCAAGGGTCTTTATTGGCATGGGAAACATGTGTTAACATTGCCAAAGCAAGTAAGGTAAACAATAAAAATGAACAGTAGACATCACACATACAGAAGTTTCAAAACAATAAAGACATTACAAATGTCATATATATATATATATATATATATATATATATATATATATATATATATATATATACAGTGTTTTTACAATGTACAAATGGTAATGGTAAAGGACACAAGATAAAATAAATAAGCATAGATATGGGTTGTATTTACAATGGTGTTTGTTCCTCACTGGTTGCCCTTTTCTCGTGGCAACAGGTCACAAATCTTGCTGCTCTGATGGCACTCTGTGGAATTTCACCCAGTAGATATGGGAGTTTTTCAAACTTGGATTTGTTTTCAAATTCTTTGTGGATCTGTGTAATCTGAGGGAAATATGTCTCTCTAATATGGTCATACATTGGGCAGGAGGTTAGGAAGTGCAGCTCAGTTTCCACCTCATTTTGTGGGCAGTGAGCACATAGCCTGTCTTCTCTTGAGAGCCATGTCTGCCTATGGCGGCCTTTCTCAATAGCAAGGCTATGCTCGCTGAGTCTGTACATAGTCAAAGCTTTCCTTAATTTTGGGTCAGTCACAGTGGTCAGGTATTCTGCCGCTGTGTACTCTCTGTGTAGGGCCAAATAGCATTCTAGTTTGCTCTGTTTTTTTGTTAATTCTTTCCAATGTGTCAAGTAATTATCTTTTTATTTTCTCATGATTTGGTTGGGTCTAATTGTGCTGCTGTCATGGGGCTCTGTAGGGTGTGTTTGTGAACAGAGCCCCAGGACCAGCTTGCTTAGGGGACTCTTCTCCAGGTTCATCTCTCTGTAGGTGATGGCTTTGTTGTGGAAGGTTTGGGAATCGCTTCCTTTTAGGTGGTTATAGAATTTAACAGCTCTTTTCTGGATTTTGATAATTAGTGGGTATCGGCCTAATTCTGCTCTGCATGCATTATTTGGTGTTCTACGTTGTACACGGAGTCTCAATTTGGTGTTTGTCCCATTTTGTGAAGTCTTGGTTGGTGAGCTCTCTCCTTCTCTCTGTTCTCCCTTTCTCCTTTGTATTCTCCCTCCTCTCTTTATTCTCGCCTTCCCTCTTTTCTCCCTCCATCTCTCTCTCTATTCTCTCCTCTTCTCCCTTTCTTTTCTCTATTCTCCCTCCATCTCTCTATTCTCTCCTCTATTCTCCCTCCATCTCTCTCTATTCTCTCCTCTATTCTCCCTCCATCTCTCTCTATTCTTCCTCCATCTCTCTCTATTCTCTCCTCTATTCTCTCTCCATCTCTCTCTATTCTCTCCTCTATTCTCCCTTTCTCTTTCTCTTTTCTCCCTCCATCGCTCTCCTCTGTTCTCCCTCTCCTTCTCTCTGTTCTCCCTCTCCTTCTCTCTATTCTCCCTCTCCTTCTCTCTATTCTCCCTCTCCTTCTCTCTATTCTCCCTCCTCTCTCTATTATCTCTCCTTCTCTCTCTATTCTTCCTCTATCCTCTCTCTATTCTCTCTTATCTCTATTCTCTCTCTCCTCTCTATTCTCTCTCTCTCCTCTCTATTCTCTCTCTATTATCTCTCCTTCTCTCTATATTCTTCCTCTCTCCTCTCTATTCTCTCTCCTCTCTATGTATTCTCTCTATTCTCTCTGTCTATTCTATCTATTCTCTCTGTCTATTCTCTCTGTCTATTCTCTCTCTATTCAATCTATTCTCTGTCTATTCTCTCAGTCTATTCTCTCTGTCTATTCTCTCTTCTCTCTGTCTATTCACTGTCTTTTCTCTCTATTCTCTCTGTTTATTCTCTGTCTATTCTATCTATTCTCTTTGTCTTTTCTCTCTGTCTATTCTCTCTATTCTCTGTCTATTCTCTCTGTGAATTCTCTCTATTCTATGTCTATCCTCTCTGTCTATTCTATCTATTCTCTCTCTGTATTCTCTCTCTCTTCTCTCTATTCTCTGTCAATATCTCTGTCTATTCTCTCTGTCTTCTATCTATTCTCTCTGTCTATTTTCGCTTCTCTCTGTCTATTCTCTGTCTATTATATCTATTCTCTCTGTCTTTTCTGTCTATTCTCTCTGTCTACTCTCTCTATTCTCTCTATTCTCTGTCTATTCTATCTATTATCTCTGTCTATTCTCTCTGTCTATTCTATCTATTCTCTATATATCCTCTCTGTCTATTCTCTCTGTCTATTCTCTCTGTCTATTCGCTCTATTCTCTGTCTATTCTCTATCTATTCTCTCTGTCTATTATATCTATTCTCTCTCTGTCTATTCTATCTATTCTCTCTGTCTATTATCTCTGTCTATTCTATCTATTCTCTCTGTCTATTCTCTCAGTCTATTCTCTGTCTATACTCTCTATTCTCTCTGTCTATTCTCTCTGTCTATTCTCTCTGTCTATTCTCTCAGTCTATTCTGTCTATTTGCTCTGTCTATTCTCTCTGTCTATTCTCTCTATTCTCTCTGTCTATTCTATCTATTTTCTCTGTCTATTCTATATATTCTCTCTGTCTATTCTGTCTACTCTCTCTGTCTATTCTCTCTGTCTATTCTCTATCTATTCTCTCTGTCTATTCCCTCTGTCTATTCTCTTTGTCTATTCTCTCTGTCTATTCTCTCAGTCTATTCTGTCTATTATATAAATTCTCTGTCTATTCTCTCTGTCTATTCTCTCTATTCTCTTTGTCTAGTCTCTCTGTCTATTCTCTGTCTATTCTTGCTGTCTATTCTCTCTCTCTCTGTCTATTCTCTCCCCTCTCTCTCCTCTCTCTGTGTCTATTCTCACGGTCTATTCTCTGTCTATTCTCGCTGTCTATTCTCTTTATTCTCTCTGTCTATTCTCTCTCTCTCTCTGTCTATTCTCACCCCTCTCTCTCTGTCTATTCTCTCCCCCCCTCTCTCTCTCTCCTCTCTCCATTCTCTCTCTCCTCTCTCTCTCTCTCCTCTCTCTCTGTCTATTATCTCTCTATTCTATCCATCTAGTCAATATTCCACCAAGATTAACATATAAAAGAGTAATATGACCTGATATATGATATATATAGAAATAAGAGCAGAGAGAGAGAGAGAGAGAGAGTCAGAGCAGAGGTAGTAGACAGACCTGATATGTGATATATATAGAAATAAGAGCAGAGAGAGAGAGTCAGAGGTAGTAGACATACCTGATATATGATACAGTGCCTTGCGAAAGTATTCGGCCCCCTTGAACTTTGCGACCTTTTGCCACATTTCAGGCTTCAAACATAAAGATATAAAACTGTATTTTTTTGTGAAGAATCAACAACAAGTGGGACACAATCATGAAGTGGAACGACATTTATTGGATATTTCAAACTTTTTTAACAAATCAAAAACTGAAAAATTGAGCGTGCAAAATTATTCAGCCCCTTTTCTTTCAGTGCAGCAAACTCTCTCCAGAATTTCAGTGAGGATCTCTGAATGATCCAATGTTGACCTAAATGACTAATGATGATAAATACAATCCACCTGTGTGTAATCAAGTCTCCGTATAAATGCACCTGCACTGTGATAGTCTCAGAGGTCCGTTAAAAGCGCAGAGAGCATCATGAAGAACAAGGAACACACCAGGCAGGTCCGAGATACTGTTGTGAAGAAGTTTAAAGCCGGATTTGGATACAAAAAGATTTCCCAAGCTTTAAACATCCCAAGGAGCACTGTGCAAGCGATAATATTGAAAGGGAAGGAGTATCAGACCACTGCAAATCTACCAAGACCTGGCCGTCCCTCTAAACTTTCAGCTCATAGAGGAGAAGACTGATCAGAGATGCAGCCAAGAGGCCCATGATCACTCTGGATGAACTGCAGAGATCTACAGCTGAGGTGGGAGACTCTGTCCATAGGACAACAATCAGTCGTATATTGCACAAATCTGGCCTTTATGGAAGAGTGGCAAGAAGAAAGCCATTTCTTAAAGATATCCATAAAAAGTGTTGTTTAAAGTTTGCCACAAGCCACCTGGGAGACACACCAAACATGTGGAAGAAGGTGCTCTGGTCAGATGAAACCAAAACTGAACTTTTTGGCAACAATGCAAAACGTTATGTTTGGCGTAAAAGCAACACAGCTCATCACCCTGACCACACCATCCCCACTGTCAAACATGGTGGTGGCAGCATCATGGTTTGGGCCTGCTTTTCTTCAGCAGGGACAGGGAAGATGGTTAAAATTGATGGGAAGATGGATGGAGCCAAATAAAGGACCATTCTGGAAGAACCTGATGGAGTCTTCAAAAGACCTGAGACTGGGACGGAGATTTGTCTTCCAACAAGACAATAATCCAAAACATAAAGCAAAATCTACAATGGAATGGTTCAAAAATAAACATATCCAGGTGTTAGAATGGCCAAGTCAAAGTCCAGACCTGAATCCAATCGAGAATCTGTGCAAAGAACTGAAAACTGCTGTTCACAAATGCTCTCCATCCAACCTCACTGAGCTCGAGCTGTTTTGCAAGGAGGAATGGGAAACAAATTCAGTCTCTCGATGTGCAAAACTGATAGCGACATACCCCAAGCGACTTACAGCTGTAATCGCAGCAAAAGGTGGCGCTACAAAGTATTAACTTAAGGGGGCTGAATCATTTTGCACGCCCAATTTTTCAGTTTTTGATTTGTTAAAAAAGTTTGAAATATCAAATAAATGTCGTTCCACTTCATGATTGTGTCCCACTTGTTGTTGATTCTTCACAAAAAAATACAGTTTTTTATCTTTATGTTTGACGCCTGAAATGTGGCAAAAGGTCGCAAAGTCCAAGGGGGCCGAATACTTTCGCAAGGCACTGTATATATAGAAATAAGAGCAGAGAGAGAGAGTCAGAGCAGAGGTAGTAGACAGACCTGATATATGATATATATAGAAATAAGAGCAGAGAGAGAGAGAGAGTCAGAGCAGAGGTAGTAGACAGACCTGAATATTGGGGAATCTATTGAAATGACTCGAAGGTCAGACTGAGTAATTAACCAGATGTCATTGGTCTGTCCTGTTTAGTAATTGACTTTGTTCCTCTGTCCCTCTGTGTGTGTCCCTGCAGGCGCGCTGACGGAGTGCTATGATGAGCTGGGGAATCGCTACCAGCTGCCAGTCTACTGCCTGTCCCCACCCGTCAACATGATCGAGGAGAAGAGTGACCTTGAGAGCCTTGAGGTCAGCGAGCCCCCCCCCAGCGAGGGTCAGGAGTGCCAGCTACGCCTGCGTCTGTCCACGGGCCGGGACCTGCGTCTGGCGGTGAGGACCACGGACACGGTGCAGCACATGAAGCGGCAGCTGCAGGCGGTGGAGGGCGTGTCGGCGGCCACCCAGCGCTGGTTCTTCTCAGGCCGGCCACTCACAGACAAGATGAAGCTGGAGGAGCTGAAGATCTCCAGGGACTACGTGGTGCAGGTGATCATCAGCCAGCCGCCCGCCCCCCTACCCACCCTGGCCCCGCCCGTCCCCACACCAACCACACCCACGTCCATGCCCGCCACACTGCCCCAGGACCCCACGCCCGTAGAGAACTAGTGCCTGGCACCTGGAGAGGGCACGCATGCAAGAAAAGACAGACCACCAAGGGAAGACCAGCTTTTGACAAGTGGAGATTTGGGTGGGGTTGTGAGGCAGACACGTGTCTGAGCAGGTGAAGGAACAGTTCTGGAGAACCGAGCCGAGCTCGGTGGTCATGAAAGTGTTTGTTTAGAGTTGTGTGAGGGTTTGTTAAGCTGTGTACCCTCCCTCTCTCTTCTCCTCTCTCCTCCACGAGATGGAGAGGTGTTTCTGCAAGGCATGCTGGGATAGCAGCAGGGATGTCTCTGTGCCTCAGCCAGAGCAGGAGGACTCCGCCTCCGTGACTGAAGACGACCAACTTGGAGCAGCAAGAGACTCCACCACAGGACAGGAACACCTGCTAACCTGGCATTTCAAAAATCTACCTTTTACAAAAACTCTTTAAAAAAAACTTGTCTTGTTTTTAGTGGAAACTGAACAACCAAAAAATAAAATCTGAGGAAACTATAGGAATATACAGTAACAGCCCATGTTGTTACAAACCATGTTCCAGAACCCCCTGCTTGTTCTCCATCTCCTCTGTAGCTTCTAGTCAGCCGGCTGTCAGTCCTTCTATTGCCCCCCCCGTAGTAGCCTTGACCTGACCTGTAGCCTCTTTCTGCAGACGTTACATGTAGCTCTACCAGTCAACTCGTCCTCCCTCAGGAGCCTTCCTCCCCCAGGAGCCTTCCTCCCCCAGGAGCCTTCCTCCCCCAGGAGCCTCCTCCCCCGGGAGCCTTCCTCCCCGGGAGCCTTCCTCCCCGGGAGCCTCCCTCAGGAGCCTTCCTCCCCGGGAGCCTTCCTCCCCGGGAGCCTTCCTCCTCCAGGAGCCTTCCTCCCCCAGGAGCCTTCCTCCCCGGGAGCCTTCCTTCCTCCCCCAGGAGCCTTCCTCCCCCGGGAGCCTTTCTCCCCCGGGAGCCTTCCTCCCCCAGGAGCCTTCCTCCCCCAGGAGCCTTCCTCCCCCAGGAGCCTTCCTCCCCCAGGAGCCTCCTCCCCCGGAGCCTTCCTCCCCGGGAGCCTTCCTCCCCCAGGAGCCTTCCTCCCCAGGAGCCTTCCTCCTCCAGGAGCCTTCCTCCCCGGGAGCCTTCCTCCCCGGGAGCCTTCCTCCCCGGGAGCCTTCCTCCCCGGGAGCCTTCCTCCCCCAGGAGCCTTCCTCCCCCAGGAGCCTTCCTCCCCCAGGAGCCTTCCTCCCCCAGGAGCCTTCCTCCCCCAGGAGCCTTCCTCCCCCAGGAGCCTTCCTCCCCCAGGAGCCTTCCTCCCCCAGGAGCCTACCTTTTAGTTGTGATCTTGGTTTGTGAAGTTAGTAGGCCATCACTGCGTCGGATTAGTTCCCTTCTCATCCCCCAGTAAACATCCCATCATGTAAACGTGACACTTTCACCCTCCTGTTGTCTCTTCATACCTGATATTATCATGAACTACTGGAGGTTTCCGCAGAACTTAAAAAACTACAATGTTGTACAAACTGAATGTGCTGGGATGAAGTGTCATTGCAAAGTTTTTAATGACATTAATGTTTAGAAATGATGCTTCACTGTACTTTAAGATACTTACCAGATGTATTTAGCATTGGGTAATCATTTGTGTGTGTGTAAGAGAGAGAGAGAGAGAGAGAGAGAGAGAGAGAGAGAGACAGAGACCGAGACAGAGACAGAGAGAGAGAGAGAGAGAGAGAGAGAGAGAGAGACAGAGACCGAGACAGAGACCGAGAGAGAGACAGAGAGAGAGAGAGAGACAGAGAGAGAGAGACAGAGAGAGAGAGACAGAGACCGAGAGAGACAGAGACCGAGAGAGACAGAGAGAGAGACAGAGAGAGAGAGAGACAGAGAGAGAGAGACAGAGAGAGAGACAGAGAGAGACCGAGAGAGAGACAGAGACCGAGAGAGAGACAGAGAGAGAGAGAGAGAGACAGAGAGAGAGAGAGAGAGTGTACTGCATGTTTGAGAGGGTGTTGAGAGAAAGAGTGTTCGATATGTTCTGGTGACAAGAGTCAGACCGTATGACATAGAAGGGGTTACAACCTCAGCAGGACTCTAGGGGTGGTACTGTGGACAGACTAAGTCACACCAGTCTCTTGACCTTTACTCCCAGCAGCTGTTCACACTGACTTCTTCTGCATCTCTCGCCGTGTGTTTGAGTGTTTTTAAGGTACATTGAGACGTATTCATGAAAAAAAAAAAAAAAATCCGAAACCCAGTTGCATATTTTGATGAAATAGAATGTTTTTAATTAAATTGACCAACATTTGTACGCCACAATTTCTGTGTCTCTCTCATTTCATTGGACCAGTTGATGGGAATAGAAGTGGCACTGGGGGTTTCAGTCAGGAAGGAAAAGCAGAATAAATGGAATGGCAAACTGAACTAGCAGAATTCCATCTTCCCTGTAGTATATATAACCTGTCCCATACAGAGGTTACTGTACATTCAAAAACACGTTGATTACCATAGAAGTAGGGAAGTAGTATTGGGGGTGGGGGTGCTGTCATTTATTTTGCCAATGGGGAGTGGAGGGGGCATATATTTTTGCCTGCGCTGGTGCTATAGACGGATATATCTGCTGATATAGGACTATTACAGTGCACTACTTTTGTAAAAAATAATTATATACTATATATTTTTTAATTGTGATTTTTTTCAGAGGGTGTCAGTACCCCTACTTCTCTCGGCTATGAATCTATCTATACATTTACATTTACATTACATTTAAGTCATTTAGCAGACGCTCTTATCCAGAGCGACTTACAAATTGGTGAATTCACCTTCTGACATCCAGTGGAACAGCCACTTTACAATAGTGCATCTAGATCATTAAGGGGGGGGGGTGAGAAGGATTACTTATCCTATCCTAGGTATTCCTTGTATTCCTATAGATTCTATACCAACACAGATGTGAAGAACAGAGTCGTGTTCAGAAGGAACAACACATATATATTTTTCTCCTGTTTCGTACCTACTGACCATGACCCCTATTTGGAGTTCAGAGTCAATGCACACTGGCATCGTGTTGTTGTGGCGTTACAGGATGTTGGCCCTAGTCTGCAGCAGTGGAGGAATATGTGCTCTACACTTCCTTTGTGGCGTTTCCACCCTTTGGAAAGACAATGAAAAAACGGGGAAGCAGCTTTGTGAGCGTAGTTCCGTATTTCCTCTCATCTGCTGACAGAGAATACATCCTTTTTTTGCATCACTGTAGAGAGAGATGGACCTTTTGTCCATGTTGGGAAGACGAAATAGTCTGCATGTTTACACATTAGCCTGGATACCCTTGGCACGCAAACCACCATCCACTCTCCTGGTCATGAGTCTGCCTGTGGACCTCCAGTGCACTCAAACCACCATCCACTCTCCTGGTCATGAGTCTGCCTGTGGACCTCCAGTGCATTCAAACCACCATCCACTCTCCAGGTCATGAGTCTGCCTGTGGACCTCCAGTGCATTCAAACCACCATCCACTCTCCTGGTCATGAGTCTGCCTGTGGACCTCCAGTGCATTCAAACCCTTTTACTTCTCTCCACATTTTGTTAAGTTACAGCTTTATTAGAAAATGGATCAAATTCATTTCCTCATCAATCTACACACAATACCCCATAATGACAAAGCGAAAACAGGTTTTTAGAAATGTTTGCAAATGTATTTAAAAAATAATCATAATTTAAATATATTTACATAAGTATTCAGACCCTTTGCTATGAGACTCGAAATTGAACTCCGGTACATCCTATTTCCATGTTTCTACAACTTGATTGGAGTCTGCCTGTGGTAAATTAAATTGATTGGACATGATTTGGAAAGGCACACACTTGTCTATATAATGTCCCACAGTTGACAGTGCATGTCAGAGCAAAAAACAAGCCATGAGGTTGAAGGAATTGTCTGTAGAGCTCCGAGACAGGACTGTGTCGAGGCACAGATCTGGGGAAGGGTACCAAAAAATATCTGCAGTATTTAAGGTTCCCAAGAACACAGTGGCCTCCATCATTCTTAAATGGAAGAAGTTTGGAACCACCAAGACTCTTCCTAGAGCTGGCTGCCTGGCCAAACTGAAAAATCATGGGAGAAGGGCCTTGGTCAGGGATGTGACCAAGAACCCGATGGTCAGTCTGACAAAGCTCCAGAGTTCCTCTGTGGAGATGGGAAAACCTTCCGGAAAGACAACCACCTCTGCAGCACAACACCAATCAGGCCTTTATGGTAGAGTGGACAGACAGAAGCCACTCCTCAGTAAAAGGCACATGACTGCTTCTTGGAGTTTGCCAAAAGGCACCCAAAGGACTCTCAGACCATGAGAAACAAGATTTTCTGTTCTGATGAAACCTAGATTGAACCCTTCGTCCTGAATGCCAAGCGTCACGTCTGGAGGAAACCTGGCACCATCCATACGGTGAAACATGGCGGTGGCAGCATCATGCTGTGGGAATGTTTTTCAGCTGCAGTGACTGGGAGACTAGTCAGGATCGAGGGAAAGATGAATGGAGCAAAGTACAGAGATCCTTGATGAAAACCTGCTCCAGAGCACTCAGCACCTCAGACTGGGGCGAAGGTTCACCTTCCAACAGGACAACGACCCTAAGCACACAGCCAAGACAACACAAGAGTGGCTTCGGGACAAGTCTGAATGTCCTTGAGTGGCCCAGCCAGAGATCCGGACTTGAACCCGATCAAACATCTCTGGAGAGACCTGAAAATAGCTGTGCAGCGACACTCCCCATCCAACCTGACAGAGCTTGAGATGATCTGCAGATATCTGCCAAAGTTGCTTCAACAATGGGTCTGAATACTTATGTAAATGTGATATTTCAGTTTATTTTACATGTTATTTGGTCAAACATTTCTACAACCTTTTTGCTTTGTCATTATGGTGTATTGTGTGTAGATTGATGAGGGGGAAAAAACTCTATAATCCATTTTAGAATAAGGCTGTAACGTAACAAAATGTGGACAAACTCAAGGGGTCGGAATACTTTCTGAAACCTCGCCTCTCCCTTGCAATGTATTTCTGGATATTAAAAAAAAGGTTTAAACTATACCAAACTGTTTACAAATCTAACTGGCTTATGTTTAATCGTTTACAGTAATAAGGTCAGGTAAGTTCCTGCAAGAGGAACTCAGCTGTCAGCTATAAATGATCAGTTGTTTAGCTTGTGAACCCCTCATAATGCTTTCATACTTTATAAATACATCCTACTATTTGTCAGAGGAAATGCATTCAGGAATTTCCCTGCCCCTGTGAAAGCCTGATAGGATGTATTGGTGGAGGGAAAACCAGAGAACATGATCTGATATCACATTTACATTTCAGTCAATTAACTCGTATCCAGAGCGCCTGAGTGCATTCATCTTAAGATAGCTAGGTGGGACATAGTAAGTAAAGTAGCTATCAGCCAAGTCAGTGCTCGTGGGGAAAAAACTGTGAGTGTTAGTTCACAAAATGCAAGGATGTAAAAAAAAAAAAACATGTCTTTTTTTATATTAAGCAATATTGTTGGAAGTTTTGATCTCGTCAATGATTATGTTTTTTTCCACGTTGTACTGGCACATACCAATGATGTACAATAAATAAGCCCTGGATTGGTGATGCTATGCATTGGCCATTAAGAGGCTTTGAAGCCACCGGTCGGCCATATTGGTACTCCCCAGTAGGAACAGTGCTCCATAGTAAAGAATGGAATTCTATAGTATTTCAAG
The DNA here is from genome assembly GCF_036934945.1 of Oncorhynchus masou masou. Taxonomy (NCBI): domain Eukaryota; kingdom Metazoa; phylum Chordata; class Actinopteri; order Salmoniformes; family Salmonidae; genus Oncorhynchus; species Oncorhynchus masou. The sequence continues at coordinate 87,899,050 of NC_088223.1, read as the reverse complement.
TAAATGTTTCAAGGAAAATGTATTCTTTTGTAGTGGGGACAGAAACATTAGAACTTTCAATTTCGCTCACCATAATATAGTTTTAAAGTTCAGTTGTCTGTGATCGATTAAACGTGGCAAAAACAAATGTAGACGTTAATAAATGCATTTATAGAGCTTCCAGAATATCTTTTTTTACAATGGTGGGGGAGTGCCAAGATGGAGGTGCAGTGGCTTCAAAACAGCGCCCCCTGGTATCCATCTAGTGTATATATAAATGAGCTGGTACATACTTACACTGAGTGCACAAAACATTAGGAACACCTGCTCCTTCCATGACATAGACTGACCAGGTGAATCCAGGTGAAAGCTATGATTCCTTATTGATGTCACCGGTTAAATCCACTTCAATCAGTGTAGATAAAGGGAAAGTGACAGGTTAAAGAAGGATTTTATATGTGTGCCATCCAGAGGGTGAATGGGCAAGACAAAAGATTTAAGTGTCTTTGAACAGAGTATGGTACACAGGAGGTTGTTGGCTTCTTAATTGGGGAGGACAGGCTCGTGGTAATATCTGGAGCGGAATAGGTGGAATTGTATTAAATACATCAAACACTTGCTTTCCATGTGTTTGATGCCATTCCATTTACTTCGTTCCAGTACGAGCCGTCCTCCTCTCAGCAGCCTCCACTGGCTCCACACCTGTTGTTTATGTCTACATGGTATGGTAATAGGTGCCAGGGACACTGGTTTGAGTGTGTCAAGAACTGCAACGCTGCTGGGTTTTTCATGCTCAACAGTTTCCCTTGTGTATCAAGATCCACATCCAACCAATTTGACACAACTGTGGGAAGCATTGGAGTCAACATGGGCCAGCATCCCTGTGGAATGCTTTCAACACCTTGTAAAGTCCGTGGCCCGACGAATTGAGGCTGTTCTGAGGGCAAAGGGGTTGCAACTCAATATTACGAACGCATTCCTAATGTTTTGCACACTCAGTGTACAGTCAGGGGTGTTGAGCTCACCATTAAAACTATTTTATATTTCTAGGGAGACCCAAAACAACACGTGCCACAACACATTCGCCCCATATGACACCTCTGCAACAATGGGGCGGCAGGTCAAATACATAACAATCATGTCCCTGAATATGGCTATATGAAGCCGAACAATGTTATTATGAATTTATCAAATGTGACATTAATTGGATTGTATGACATTGAGAGAGGCCCTCTGACAGCTACAGGGACACCTCAGAGGAAATCATTGGGAAAGATTATAATGCTCTCAGCTCGCCTCTCCCTTGCAATTAGTCTGATGGTGTAATCCACTCCTCTGTAAACGGATGCCATATCTAATCAACATTCCAACGCTAGGCTAATTAGTAGGCCATCTCATCTGGGGGAGGATTCTACTGCTGCTACTGATCTCTACCCTGCATCCTAATGGTTCTAACATAGAGCCAAAATGGTTCTAACATAGAGCCATAATGGTTCTAACATAGAGCCAAAACGGTTCCAACATAGAGCCAAAATGGTTCCAACATAGAGCCATAATGGTTCCAACAAAGAGCCAAAATGGTTCCAACATAGAGCCAAAATGGTTCCAACATAGAGCCAAAATGGTTCCAACATAGAGCCATAATGGTTCCAACAAAGAGCCAAAATGGTTCCAACATAGAGCCAAAATGGTTCCAACATAGGGCCATAATGGTTCCAACATAGAGCTATAATGGTTCCAACATAGAGCCATAATGGTTCCAACAAAGAGCCAAAATGGTTCCAACAAAGAGCCAAAATGGTTCCAACATAGAGCCATAATGGTTCCAACATAGAGCCAAAATGGTTCCAACAAAGAGCCAAAATGGTTCCAACATAGAGCCAAAATGGTTCCAACATAGAGCCATAATGGTTCCAACATAGAGCCAAAATGGTTCCAACATAGAGCCAAAATGGAAGAGTCAAAGGAAGCACAGAGTGAGATTAATTCCCCAGCTTGTTTTATGAAACAATTACGATTTTATTTGTCAGGGGTCTTTACTGTAAAAACACAAACTCGGATGAAGTTAATTCGACTCCAAATGGGTGAATGTCACTGGATAAGATATTCAAAAATAAATCACTCAAAAGCGTGTTTAAGTGAAGAAAACTAAAATGAACACATTTGAGATATTATCAGTGTGGATGTGGAATCTTTGTAACTAGTATCCCTTGCTGATATAACCCATGTGAGAGCTGTGTGACTAAAGAGTTTGATAGATGAGGGGGCACTGAAGGGGAACTGTGTGGTAATGTAGATTTGATTCATTCTCCATCAAACATGTATTAAATATATTAAAGGGCAATTCATTTTGTGGAAATCCCTGAAAATAGTCTTTCATAAATTGGACATTTAGACGGAGGTTTTCCAGCTGTGGTAGAGTAAACCCCTGAATGGCAATCTGCTTTCCCAATTCACTTTCACACTCTTTACCTACTTCCTCTTTTTCCTCACAATCTATTAATTCTTACCCGCATGTATAGTTACAAATGTACTATATACAGCTATTAGCTACATCTAGGAACCCCCTCCACAAAGACAAAGTTCCCTAATGCAGACTACACAACTCAAGTGTTGGTAGATACTAGGTAGGCACATGATTCTCACTTCAACCCACCCATTTCCAGTTCCCTTTTGTCTCAGTGTTCTACTTCCTGGGTTGCTCTCCTAACCTCAATTCACACAAATGTTCTCTAAAGTCTGGGTGTAAACCTGTCGTGTTATATGGCACAGCGAGGCAACTACATACCTCATCCCCATATTGTTTTTATTTACTTTTCTGCTCTTTTACACACCAGTATTTCTACATGCTCATCCTCATCTGCACATCTATCACTCCAGTGTTAATTTGCTAAATTGTAATTACTTCGCTACTATGGCCTATTTATTGCCTTACCTCCTTACTCCATTTGCACACACTGTATATATACTTGTAAAAATTGTGTTATTGACTGTATGTTTGTTTATTCCATGTGTAACTCTGTGTTGTTGTTTGTGTCGCACTGCTTTGCATTATCTTGACCAGCTCGCAGTTGTAAATGAGAACGTGTTCTCAACTGGCCGAGCTGGTTAATGCAGCCTATGGATGTAGCCCACAGTAAGAACCAAGTCGTGCGTGGGATATTGGGATGATGTATTCACGCTGCAGTACTGTGTAGCAGAGCAGAGGTCAACAGAGGTTTTGTATGTGCTGACAAAGCACATTTCCCTCAGGAAAGAACTGACCTTCATTCATATTTTCATTATAAGGAAGGACGACTCATGCAGAAATTAAAAAGAAAAGGCACATGCTTCCTGAATCCTGCTCTAGTGAAATGTATTGAGGGGATTTAAGTGTGCACATGTTTTATACCGAACCACGTGGAACCCTAACCACACATCACAATGCTCTCCTGTTCATCTTAGACCAAAGTGGGAATGAGTTCCCCCATACCACTGCTGATGCCACAGGACTTGTGACCAGGTCATTAGCTGATTTCTGGATTGCATCACCACTACATTGGTAGTGACATCAGTCACCATTCCACAGAAGTCCCGAAAACAGGGCCGTCCATTCAGCAGTCTAGTGCTTACCTTAACTGACTATACATTCTCTAACCCTGATCATCAAAAAAACGAGACTGATAGGTGATCAGTTCCTCTTCCTCATCAGGATTCACTTCTGTTCTACGGATTTATAAATACTGGCTGGGTCCACATGACGATACTACAGCCAGGAGAAACACTCTGCTCACATCTCATTAACAAGGTAAGACATGATGTACTTCTACTGTATAACCTTGTTGATTAAAGTCTATTTAACTTTGTCTGGTTCGGGAGAACGGTCTTTAACATTTAGATACGATACATAGAAATTAACTTTAAAGTACTGTTGTTGTTGTTGTTGTTTGTGTGCCAGATGAACATTTTACTCCACCATGTCCTGTGTCTCATCCTTCACTTGGTGTCAAGCAGCCAGTATGGGACAGAGACCATCGAGACTCTCATGCCAAATGGTGAATGTTTCAGGCTATATATAAATATATCTTATCTTTACCCATCTTCTCCTCTTGACATATACACTTATCTACTTCTGGTTGAATAACTTACGCTGTCATAATATTCCTATGTCGGGAGACTAATGAAATTTAAAACATTTGTGTAAAGCAAACGTTCGACATGAACGATATACTAAAAAGAGTGGTGGTCATGTGGTTCCCAGTGAAGGTGGTGAAGGTGGATCTGAGGATCTTCACTGAGACGCAGGTCCCTCTGCTCTGTGGGGACTCCTATCAGGACACAGAGGTGATCTGGATGAAGGACAGTGAGCGTGAAGGACAAGGGAACCAGATCCAGGTGAAAGTGGAGGAGATGATGGGAGGGAACTACAGCTGCCACAACGCTGCTGGAGACTACCTCAACCACACGCTGGTGCTGGTGCAGGACACACCATCGCCCAACAGAACGAGACGCGTCCTGGAGAAGTCACATGATGCAGATGAGGATGGTGTGTGTGTGCGTGTGTGCGTGTGTCTGTGTCTGTGTGTGTGTGTGTCTGTGTCTGTGTCTGTGTCTGTGTGTGTGTGTGTGTGTGTGCGCGTGTGTGTGCGCGAGAGAGAGAGAGTTTCCACCCTCTCTCATTCTGTTTCTCTTTTTACCCAGAGTACATAACATGTTTGGCAAAAAATTACAATGGAACATTTCACTGCTTCTGGAAGAAGACCACCTATCGGACGTCAGCTGTTGTTGCTCTGGTCCAAGTAGGACAGTAAGTCATCAAACATACAGTAGATTAAATACGTATGACCAATGGGCTGATCTCATGTACTTATGGTTACATTATCTGATGTTGTCACAGGAGTGATGCTAGTCGAAGTTAATACTACAACAGTGCAAACGCTCTCTCCACGGACTCTCTGCTGACTCTCCACTGACTCTCCGTTGACTCTCCACTGACTCTCCACTGACTCTCTACTGACTCTCCACTGACTCTCCGTTGACTCTCTACTGACTCTCCACTGACTCTCCGTTGACTCTCCACGGACTCTCCGCTGACTCTCCACGGACTCTCTACTGACTCTCCACTGACTCTCCGTTGACTCTCCACGGACTCTCCGCTGACTCTCCACGGACTCTCCGTTGACTCTCTACTGACTCTCCACTGACTCTCCGTTGACTCTCCACGGACTCTCCACTGACTCTCCACTGACTCTCCGCTGACTCTCCGTTGACTCTCCACGGACTCTCTGCTGACCCTCAGCTGACTCTCTGCTGACTCTCCACGGACTCCGCTGACTCTCTACTGACTCTCCACGGACTCTTCCTTGACTCTCCGTGAAGAGCTTTTGATTTGTTGTTATGTTTGAAAATGAGTCTTCTTTCAGAGAGTGAGAAGTCCCAAGGCTAACCAGGAGATTTGTGTCCCTCATCCAGGTTCTCTGGCAGAAACTTCTCCTGCTCCGTTCACAGTGATGGTGCAGGTTTGACCTGTGAGGACCTGGACAGCTGTTCCTTTGCTGAGGAGGTGTCCCGTATCGACCTGACCGTCTACTTCAGGAGCAACTACCTCCTAGAGGACTACACCGTTACACCGTTCTACATACGAGAAATAGGTACAGTAAGGCCAGGGAAAACATGTCCTCCTCACTCATTCACTGTAATTAGCATCGTCACATTCAGGTTAATATACCCTACATCTCATTCCATCCTTGTTTCATGTAGACATGCTTTCTGTTGTGCAGTACATCATGGGATTCATATGGCCACCGCTTCATCCAATTTTAACCTTCAGTAATATTGGTTCTGTCTGGTCTCCTTCTCTCCCTTGTCAGTGAAGACAGACAAGATCCACATCACCAAGGTGGAGGGGAACACCTTTCAGTGGGGGTACCCTGCCACGTGGAGCGTCCCATGCTCTTACTACCCCCTCACATTCCAGGTCAAAGTGGTCCACGCCAGGGAAAGCTGTGACTCTGAAAAACAGGTATAAGCCCATTTTTATACAACAATTTTGTTTTTGAAATCATCAATATCGCGATTTGTGATGATGTCTTGATTAACCATTTATGTCAATCTTTACAATCATTACTTTTACAACACGGTACTCGGTAATTGTGACTTCATATATGAATGAATGTGTAGAAGAACATTGTCACCAGGGATGAAATTCTAAGATGAGGGTACCATCTCTCCTCTCTTGATATATAGGTCCTTCTAAAGGAAACCAAAGAAACGAAGTTAACCGTCGATCACAGCTCCAAGAGGTATCGTTTCTGCCTACGGGCGAAGGATGAACTGGTTGACCGTCCCTGGAATCAGTGGACCGATTATGAGTGAGTCGTCTTTTTCACCAGCTCTCTAGCTTTTTCACCAGCTCTCTAGCTTTTTCACCAGCTCTCTAGCTTTTTCACCAGCTCTCTAGCTTTTTCACCAGCTCTCTAGCTTTTTCACCAGCTCTCTAGCTTTTTCACCAGCTTTTTCACCAGCTCTCTAGCTTTTTCACCAGCTCTCTAGCTTTTTCACTCTAGCTTTTTCACTAGGTCTAGCTTTTTCACTAGCTCTCTAGCTTTTTCACCAGCTCTCTAGCTTTTTCACTAGGTCTAGCTTTTTCACCAGCTCTCTAGCTTTTTCACCAGCTCTCTAGCTTTTTCACTAGGTCTAGCTTTTTCACCAGCTCTCTAGCTTTTTCACCAGCTCTCTAGCTTTTTCGTTTGCTTTATTTCTTTCTTCAGTTTGTTTTAGTAAAAACGTTTTGTTTTCTTCTTAAAACTGCTTTGTTGGTTAAGGGCTTGTAAGGAAGAAGTTCACTGTAAGGTCTAAACCTGTTGTATTCAGCGCATTGGGAAAATAACATTTGATTAGCTCTAATACATAGCTTTGTGAGAAGTTTACGAGTGTCAAACTTTCAGTGTTAAACTGTGCATAGACGAAAGGTTTGTGACTGTCTTTGTACAACAGGGTAAAGCATCAACATAAGAAACATTGACAGGTATGATGGCTCAACCTATAACATTTGAATAGCATGTTATTTCATCATAATTTTTCAGTTAATGTGAAGTTTCTAGAAAATTATCTAATTTCTTTCTCTTTGTAGTAAAAAGGAAAACCCACCCAGATGACAGACAACATACCATCACTCAGCTTCAACCATCACATCCAAATATGTCTCGTCACTGAACAGATATTTTGTTTTACATTATACCGAAGAGAATAAAATGCAATGTAGTATATTATGATTGTTGTAATGATTGTAGTTATTTATTAAATTTGCAATAGTTCTGAAATGTAACCATGATTTATGTTATTTATCTTGTATGTTTCATTACTGTAGCATGAATATGTCTAAATAATGAAATAGATACAAAAAATAAAAACCTTGCACTCAGATACACGACCCTGCTCATTTGTTAGCCATACATCTGAATCAGCAAATCGTCATTTGTTTATATTTTTTTAAATGATCACTTTAAGGCACTAGAATTAGTTTACTTTGTATAATGGTTACACTAATGTAACACTGTATAATAAGCAGACTGGTAAAGGAGCTTTTGTAGAAAATATTTAATTTACACTTGGGATATGTTCACAACAGTGTCCACTTGTTAAAACATGTTCATGTTGTCTGACATACAACAGGACACAATTAATGTGATGATTTGTAAAAGATGAGGAAGCCAAGTTATTGTGAAGAAAACTGAGGTAACAATATGGCAAAAGTGACAACTAAACCAATAATAGGTTGAGTCTGTTAGATGACAATGTAATGTAAATGTTGAGCGGCTTCACTGCAGGTGGATTGTACGTTTTAACGTTCAACAATAAAAAATAGAAACAATAAAAACATGTTTTAAGTGCTGCTACTTAAACAACAGACATGATTTACTATTGTCAGTCATCCACGTGTGTCTGGGATGCAAGGGTAGACAACCACAGCTTGTTAAATGTCAATGTAAATAAGAATTGGTTCTTAACTGACATGTCTAGTTAAATAAATGATAGTACCTTCATTTAACAACTGAAAGCATATTTATACATTCACCTTTGATACCCGACAAGGTAACAAAACATTGTTTACAAGAAAACAAAGTTGAAAGGAAGTCTGTGTAAAATAAATATTTGACAATCCAAAACAGATATTTTAAACTATGTAAACCCCGACATGTATTCATTTCCTCTGATAGCAGTTGATCTTTAGCTTATTGCATAACTTTGCAAGATGGCGTGAGAGAATGAACGCTCTAGTGTTACTGCCAATGGATAAAGCAAATGTAAGCAAATATGGAGTTGCTGCTCCTTTTAAAGAGAAAGGGATAAAAGCTGTCTGCCTCGATGCTCTGAACCACATCCCTTCTTCCAACTGAAAATATACAATTCTATTTACAAATAAACCTCATAAAACCGGAGAACTCTGATCTGACTTCAGTGTCTATAGCGCTTGGGCTGAGTCTGCCAAACAATGCCTTTAATTGCCCCCCCCCCCCCCCCCCTCCCCACACAAAAAAACGAAGTGCCTTTTCCCCCATTTATTTTCAGTCACTCCACTACAACAACTATTGTTTGGTTCAGTGGACCCAACAATTGCCTGAGAATATGAAAGAAATGTTCAGTTCAAATCAAAGTTGTGTCAAATGAATAATATAGAAACATACAGTGTAACCAGGTGCAGAGATATATTTGGTTTCCAGGCATAGCTGATGTCAACAGACAATGAGGAAAAACTAAAGACTGCCTGATGGACATTGTCACCAGTCTCCTTCTGAAATGACCTGTGACCAGCAGCAGCATATGGATGTCACACTCCTAATAAAGGCCCAATACACCTCAGTGTCAAACCGTGACCTCGGTAACACTCAGTGACTGTGCCAGCTTCACTCAGTGACTGTACCAGCTTCACTATATCTACTTAGTATGGTGGTGTCATAGAGGAGAGAGCTGCAAGCCAGGGGGAGAGGAGAGAGCCAGAAGAGAGCCGCAGGGGGAGAGGAGAGAGCCAGGGGGAGAGTCAGGGGAAAAGGAGAGAGCCGCAGGGGGAGAGTCAGGGGAAAAGGAGAGAGCCGCAGGGGGAGAGTCAGGGGAAAAGGAGAGAGCCGCAGGGGGAAGAGGAGAGAGCCGCAGGGGGAAGAGGAGAGAGCCGCAGGGGGAGAGTCAGGGGGAAAGGAGAGAGCCGCAGGGGGAGAGTCAGGGGAAAAGGAGAGAGCCGCAGGGGGAGAGTCAGGGGAAAAGGAGAGAGCCGCAGGGGAGGGGAGAGTCAGGGGAAAAGGAGAGAGCCGCAGGGGGGGGAGAGTCAGGGGAAAAGGAGAGAGCCGCAGGGGGAGAGTCAGGGGAAAAGGAGAGAGCCGCAGGGGGAGAGTCAGGGGAAAAGGAGAGAGCCGCAGGGGGAGAGTCAGGGGAAAAAAAGGAGAGAGTCAGGGGAAAAGGGAGAGTCAGGGGAAAAGGAGAGAGCCAGGGGGAGAGGGCAGGGGAGAGTCAGGGGAAAAGGGAAGAGGAGGGGAGAGTCAGGGGAAAAGGAGAGAGCCGCAGGGGGAGAGTCAGGGGAAAAGGAGAGAGCCAGGGGGAGAGTCAGGGGAAAAGGAGAGAGCCAGGGAGAGAGCCGCAGGGGGAAGAGGAGAGAGCCGCAGGGAGAAGAGGAGAGAGCCGCAGGGGGAAGAGGAGAGAAAGAGAATACAGAACACTATCAGTACAGAACAAACTCATGTTCGTATAACTCTGAGGTTAAGTGTCATAGCTACAGATGACAGTCACTAATCTGAAAGAACAATTGGGTGAAACCTAACATAAAAACCATTACATGTAAACTGAGTACTGATGGGTGAATAGTATTTACTGTCTCCCAGACTGAAACAGAGAAAGACATAGTTGAGGGAAGAACAGAAGTTTTTTAAAAAGCCAAACAATAGGAAACAGCTCCCAGTCAGAAACAGGCAGTAGTAGTTGTGTGAGGGCTTGAGTGTCCAGCACTGTTCCTGGTTGAGGAACGACCATCCCTTCACACATCCACAACATTGCTCTCACTGGCTTTGTTTCTTTGTACGATACCTGCAGACATACACCACAACACAGCAATGGGCACAGTTACGATCATCTAGTAGAAAAAGGTCAGGACTGAAGCAGAAAAACAACAGAAAAGTACATTAAGATGAAGTTTGTTGCATAATCCGGAACCTTACCTCTCCCAGTGCTTATGGTTGAGACCTGAGAAGTCCTCCAGTTTGGCAATCTCTTTAAGATACTGAGAGAGTTTGAAGAGCTCTTTGTCTTTCTCACGGTTTAAGTGCGCTTTCATGAATGGACGAATCTAAAAGGGGGGGACATTGAAAATGGGTTGTATCAAAATAAACACCATAATGACAGCTGACAACTCGAAGACTCAAGGAGGCTACTTATTGAAAACTGACATTAAAAAGCAGAGGGCTCTATTTTCATCTGGCCTTAAGCCATCACTATTGTCAAAACACATGCTGGTTTACAACTGACCTTTTAAAGCCTTCACATGTCTGTTTTACAACCCTAGCCCAGGATTGGTAATGGACCTCTCTTATAGGAACTCTGGTGCTGAGGTGGGAGGGGTGGTAATGGACCTCTCTTATAGGAACTCTGGTGCTGAGGTGGGAGGGGTGGGAATGGACCTCTCTTATAGGAACTCTGGTGCTGAGGTGGGAGGGGTGGTAATGGACCTCTCTTATAGGAACTCTGGTGCTGAGGTGGGCTGAGGTGGGATAGGGAACTCTGGTGGAGTGGTAATGGACCTCTCTTATAGGAACTCTGGTGCTGAGGTGGGAGGGTGGTAATGGACCTCTCTTATAGGAACTCTGGTGCTGAGGTGGTAATGGAGGAACTCTGGTGCTGAGGTGGGAGGGTGGTAATGGACCTCTCTTATAGGAACTCTGGTGCTGAGGTGGGAGGGGTGGGAATGGACCTCTCTTATAGGAACTCTGGTGCTGAGGTGGGAGGGGTGGGAATGGACCTCTCTTATAGGAACTCTGGTGCTGAGGTGGGAGGGGTGGTAATGGACCTCTCTTATAGGAACTCTGGTGCTGAGGTGGGAGGAGTGGTAATGGACCTCTCTTATAGGAACTCTGGTGCTGAGGTGGGAGGGTGGTAATGGACCTCTCTTATAGGAACTCTGGTGCTGAGGTGGGAGGGGTGGTAATGGACCTCTCTTATAGGAACTCTGGTGCTGAGGTGGGAATGGACCTCTCTTATAGGAACTCTGGTGCTGAGGTGGGAGGGGTAATGGACCTCTCTTATAGGAACTCTGGTGCTGAGGTGGGAGGGTGGGTAATGGACTGAGGTGGGAGGGGTGGTCATCTCTTATAGGAACTCTGGTGCTGAGGTGGGAGGGGTGGTAATGGACCTCTCTTATAGGAACTCTGGTGCTGAGGAACTCTGGGAGGGGGTGGGAATGGACCTCTCTTATAGGAACTCTGGTGCTGAGGTGGGAGGGGTTTTGGGAATGGACCTCTCTTATAGGAACTCTGGTGCTGGGAGGTGGGACTCTGGTGCTGGGTGGGAGGGGTGGGAATGGACCTCTCTTATAGGAACTCTGGTGCTGAGGTGGGAGGGGTGGGAATGGACCTCTCTTATAGGAACTCTGGTGCTGAGGTGGGAGGGGTGGGAATGGAGGAACTCTGGTGCTGAGGTGGGAGGGGAGGGAGGGGGAATGGACCTCTCTTATAGGAACTCTGGTGCTGAGGTGGGAGGTGGGATGGGGTGGTCATGGACCTCTCTTATAGGAACTCTGGTGCTGAGGTGGGAGGGGTGGTAATGGACCTCTCTTATAGGAACTCTGGTGCTGAGGTGGGAGGGGTGGGAATGGACCTCTCTTATAGGAACTCTGGTGCTGAGGTGGGAGGGGTGGGAATGGACCTCTCTTATAGGAACTCTGGTGCTGAGGTGGGAGGGGTGGAATGGACCTCTCTTATAGGAACTCTGGTGCTGAGGTGGGAGGAGTGGTAATGGACCTCTCTTATAGGAACTCTGGGTCTGAGGTTTTTACGGGTGGTAATGGACCTCTCTTATAGGAACTCTGGTGCTGAGGTGGGAGGGGTGGTAATGGACCTCTCTTATAGGTTTGCTGAGGTGGAGGGGGGTGGTAATGGACTCTCTTATAGGAACTCTGGTGCTGAGGTGGGAGGAACTCTGGGTAATGGACCTCTCTTATAGGAACTCTGGTGCTGAGGTGGGAGGGGTGGTAATGGACCTCTCTTATAGGAACTCTGGTGCTGAGGTGGAGGGGTGGGAGGGGTGGTAATGGACCTCTCTTATAGGAACTCTGGTGCTGAGGTGGGAGGGGTGGTAATGGACCTCTCTTATAGGAACTCTGGTGCTGAGGTGGGAGGGGTGGTAATGGACCTCTCTTATAGGAATGGTGCTGAGGTGGGAGGGGTGGTAATGGACCTCTCTTATGGACTCTCTTATAGGAACTCTGGTGCTGAGGTGGGAGGGGTGGTAATGGACCTCTCTTATAGGAACTCTGGTGCTGAGGTGGGAGGGGTGGTAGGAACTCTGGTGCTGAGGTGGGAGGGGTGGTAATGGACCTCTCTTATAGGAACTCTGGTGCTAAGGTGGGAGGAGTGGTAATGGACCTCTCTTATAGGAACTCTGGTGCTGAGGTCTGGTAATGGACCTTTTATAGGAACTCTGGTGCTGAGGTGGGAGGGGTAATGGACCTCTCTTATAGGAACTCTGGTGCTGAGGTGGGAGGGGTGGTAATGGACCTCTCTTATAGGAACTCTGGTGCTGAGGTGGGAGGGGTGGGAATGGACCTCTCTTATAGGAACTCTGGTGCTGAGGTGGGAGGGGTGGTAATGGACCTCTCTTATAGGAACTCTGGTGCTGAGGTGGGAGGGGTGGGAATGGACCTCTCTTATAGGAACTCTGGTGCTGAGGTGGGAGGGGTGGTCATGGACCTCTCTTATAGGAACTCTGGTGCTGAGGTGGGAGGGTGGTCATGGGAACTCTGGTGCTGAGGTGGGAGGGGTGGGAATGGACCTCTCTTATAGGAACTCTGGTGCTGAGGTGGGAGGGGTGGGAATGGACCTCTCTTATAGGAACTCTGGTGCTGAGGTGGGAGGGGTGGTCATGGACCTCTCTTATAGGAACTCTGGTGCTGAGGTGGGAGGGGTGGTCATATCTGGGAGGGGTGGTCATATCTCATGGGGTAGGCGGGAGGGAGGGGTGGTCATATCTGAGGCGGGAGGGAGGGGTGGTCATATCAGAGGCGGGAGGGAGGGGTGGTCATAGGCGGGAGGGAGGCGGGAGGGAGGGGTGGTCATATCAGAGGCGGGAGGGAGGGGTGGTCATATCAGAGGCGGGAGGGAGGGGTGGTCATATCAGAGGCGGGAGGGAGGGGTGGTCATATCAGAGGCGGGAGGGAGGGGTGGTCATATCTGAGGCGGGAGGGAGGGGTGGTCATATCTGAGGCGGGAGGGGTGGTAATATCTGAGGTGTGTTCTTAAAATCATATGCCAAATTCAGGCAGCGCTGGTGCGGATATTTAAAACCCAACCAAAATGTGGTCTTAGTGGTAACGATGGCTGGACTTACAGCACTACAATAGCATTACGTTAGGTTTGTTAAAATAGCCCAGACTCTCAAACAAACGCTGGTCTCTTAGAATGGCCGGCCATCACATTTGAGCAAATATTACGCCAGTCTCTAATTCGTGTCAGGGTCCATAGAAGAGTAATTACACGTGTGGACATTTTACTGGTCTACTCCAGTGGATTCCACAGCACCTCGGTCAATACACACGTCTGTCCATGTAACCAGTGAGGAGAGATGATTCGTTCTCTCCTTTAGTGACATTTTTGCAACGCGTTCTAAATGCAATATATGTTCTAAGTATCAAACTGAACTGATGGACGACAATGTGGTTATCAACCTGTAGAGTAAAAAAACCTCACAACGGGGTGAGCTGGTCTCTCGCCCTCCCTTTCTATCCTCCATCCAGAAAGTACCACGACCTCAGAACCTGAGCAGATTTTACTCAGACTATTGAAAGTAGCTGGCGACTGGAACGAGCTGCTATAAACACTCAAACGGGACAGTTTTATCTCCATCTCTTCATTCAAAGACTCAATCATGACACTCTTACTGACAGTTGTGGCTGCTTTGCGTGATGTATTGTTGTCCTCTACCTTCTTGCCCTTTGTGCTGTTCTCTGTGCCCAATAATGTTTGTACCCTGTTTTGTGCTGCTTCCATGTTGTGTTGCTATCATGTTATTACCATGTTGTGTTGCTACCATGTTATTACCATGTTGTGTTGCTATCATGTTATTACCATGTTGTGTTGCTACCATGTTATTACCATGTTGTGTTGCTACCATGTTATTGTCATGTTGTGTTGCTACCATGTTATTGTCATGTTGTGTTGCTACCATGTTATTGTCATGTTGCTGCCGTGCTGTTGTTGTCTTGTTCTCTCTTTATGTAGTGTTGTCTCTCTTGTCGTGATGTAGGTTGTCACACACACAATAGTTATTTTAAATCCCAGCCCCCACAGGAGGTCTTTTGGTAGGACGTCATTGTAAATAAGATGTATTTCTTAACTGACTTGCCTAGTTCAATATATGTTTTTAAATCCACACCTCCAATGGTAATAAATCCCGTCTCAAACAACCGCAAGTGAAGCCAAGAAACAGCATGTATGTAATGTATGTTCTAGCAGAACTTACCTTCAGTCCGTTCTGTGGGTTCATGAGGAAGTTTCTGCCAATGTCATCAAACATGATGGTGTTCCTCTTGCTGTAGAACTCACTGTACTTGCCCCATATCACCCCGAGAGGCTTCACCTGTAACACATCCATCACAACACTGTCTGGAGACAGCTCGTTCAGGCAACTGGGACATGAATCAGAGGGATTGAGGAGGTCGTCTGCTCCAGTGTAGGCACACTCACCTCCACGACACCCCTCTTAGGCGTGTGCACGGTGATCATGGCTGCACTGTCCAGCATGAAGGTGATCTTGTAGTTAGGGTTGTCTGTCACTCCCAGCTCCTGAGAAACCAGAGGGCACGGTGAGACAGTCACATACACCACAACAGGAAGACAACATCTGATCTGACATTCTATACTACAGGTCAACAGCGCATATTAAATCATTGCTGCTCAATATGCATGTGTATAGTGCTCTCAATGGAAGTTTACATGTTGTGAAAAATATTTTTGGGGGAAACACTGCCTCTTTCTGGCCGTGAAGAGTCAACAAATTGAGACTGATAAAAAAAAAAAATCATAATAATAAACTTATCAGAAGGGAATACTTACTTTCATTTTAGCATCAATCCACTTCATACTCGTGGCAGCTAGAACAAATTAAAACACAAATTAGGGCCAGTTCAGTTCAACTGTGCATCAAAACGAGCAGTTTGGTACTTACACCAGATGATGATGTCATAGTCCTCATACGCTGAGGTCAGGAACTCGTGGAGAAAAGGCCTCATGAGCTCTTGTCCCGTCTCAGCACAGGACTTGTGATCTGGTTATTAAACAAATCACAGAGAAACATGCTCCAAATGTGTGGGGGAAAAAAGCACAGCATAAGGACAAGAGTATAACATCTTTCAATAATATTCTACATTCTTAAAATCTAAAATAGGTTTCATATTTAGAAAATGGTGAAATTATTCAATCACAAACAGCAGTGGCCAGTGCAGTTTTAATAGTCTTCTTACTCACCAAACAACGTGTAGTCGACATCTAGTACCAACAGACTCTTTCCTACCCTGGGTGGGTTCATCCCATCCACTTTGTAGTCTTTCACACGGCGGGCTATCTTGGCCAAGTTCTCCTCTCTAAAGAAAACAAAAAAGGGCATTAAGTTAAAACAAGTCATTGGACTGACTATGTGATCTTAGAAAACATATCGTAGAGTGCCAAGCGAAGTTTGAGCCGAATCAATTCATTACTTGTATGACTGAAACGACGGTGTAAATTATTTGGATCTGCAAAGTCCTACTGCACCTGTTCTGTACTTCAATCACCTCTTCTTCAATGTCAAAGTCATTGACAATGTCATCATTCTCTGGGGGAGGTGCTAAAACCTCTTCCTTCACAAAACAAAACAAAGCGATTGGGTGTTATGAGGCCTAGGTCTTTGACATGCTAAAGTTAGAAACATCAACACTCTACAAGTCCGTGCTTGTTGTGACATTGCTTCTGGTAAACAGCTGGAAGCGGGCTCCACCAATCACAGTCCTAGGTGTGGAATGGTTCACCATACTGTTTAGTACAAGAGCAGAAGGAAGAGGAACCCACCAGACTCTCCTCCCTGCTGCCCATCATCATAATCTTGGTATTGGGTTTCAGCTTCAGTGAACCAAGCTTCACTTGGTCCTCTGCTGGTTTGCCTGGGAGCGAGACAGAACCATTAAGACGTGATGAATCAGATATCCAGACAACTCAGAAAAAGGCAGAAATCCACAACGGTGTGAAGCTTGAGACGGAAAATACTTCCATACAATCTGTGCTGCACGTGCCAATTAACTCTCAAATGCAGTAAAACAGTTATTGGCTTTTTACAGATGGGTTTTTACCTTTGACCTTTAATCCTAGGAGTTTCTGCCTCTCTGGGAGAACCCCTGTCAGGGACTTGATGGACTGCTTGAGGTCCAGCACAGTGTCCTCTTCGGAGAGTGTCCTGATGGAGTACTCCTGTCCTCCCCATTTAATGATCACAGACACAGACATGCTGCCGCGAAGCTCCTGCAACACTTGTACGAGATCAGAATGATAACCCCAAGCTAGCTACACATCCAGAAAACAGAACAGCAAAGCGATCTTATTGGAGATGCATTGCTTCCAGTACTTTGCAATGAAAACAAGTTATAAATTAAGTTGAACATGGCTACCATATAGCTTGTTAGTTAGCTACCTAGGTTAGGCCTAGTATTATCTTCGTAGATAGATTCAGCTCACTCAGCTCATTCAGTAAATTAGCTAGCTAGCAAACGTTAGCAAGCTAGTTATTATCCGCAATTTATCAAATCACTCAGATGCAATCTGATCAAATGATGATAGAATTTTTTTTTTACATATCATGTCTGGCATTTCTAAAAAAAAAAAATGACTTGCGTGTCTCTCATTCATCCAGATCGAGCTAGCTAGCAAGCTAAATCGATGGCCTGCCAGCCATGGACTGTTATTTATACAAGTCAAGACAATCAGATGCGCATTCATACCTAAAAATTGCGGTGTGCCACAATTCCCTTCGTTTCTGTGGTGTGCAGGAACACGTGCTACGAAGTATAATAACTGTGTAAAGTAAGTGATTTCTTAAAACTCAGTTTCATTCAGTGTTGTTTAATAATCAGCAGTCGTTTTTGTCGCCCGGTTTGTTACCAAGCGCGCTTCGTTTATAACTTCCTGTGGGTGGTGTACTGCTAAAATACCGACAGATGGAGACAAATAGCAAGGGATAAAGGTTCAATAGCCAGCGCTTGCAAATGCATTGATTTATCCCATTTTTAACTACACAAATAATATACTTGAAGTTATATTGATTCACCTAAATTTAGGCTTTGTGCTGTAGTATGTAATTTTATTTTGTCTAAAAAGTGACATTTATTTTCAACTCTATCGAAGTATTTTAGAGCCCTTCAATCATGCTTCTCAGTTCCATTACATTACACATAAGAGTCATTGGACAGAAGGCGTCTTCTCACGGCCGGCCGCTCATTAGACAGGATTATGAGGGCGGCATTTTCTGAGCTAAACAGACCAAAACGCACCTCCAACAACACATACAACCTCACATAATACTGTCCAAAAACAATTACAATTTCTCTTAACCAGTGGCATATGGGCTTTTTAGGTGAGAGCTGATGCCGCCCTGTGATAAGCAGGACCCACTTTGTCAAAAGCAGGAATGGGTAATATTTTGCTTGTCCATTCCCAGTGCTCCTCTCTAGGGTGATGTTGGAGAGACTCATCGCTTCAACTCCACCAACGTTTTGTCCAAAAAATGTACCTAACATAAATCCTGTAGCACATATAGGATCTGGCAGAAATGGTATGTGGCCTTTTCTGTATCCTACAGATTAGAGATCAAATGGATGACAATGTAATGAGACGGAAACTGTTTACATCATGCAGGTTTCTTCGATCAAATAGCCGAACCTAAATGGCGCTCAATCAAACAAACATGCGAAGTCACGTTAACAAACATATCCTAAAAACTGGACAGGTCGAAGTAAAATGGACAATCACAACTGTTGTCCAGGAGTTTCACCCCATTGTCATGATCAGTGGTTTAAAGTTTGTATCCATCAATTTTTGACAAGCTGATCACAGTGAAAAATAATATACCTCTGCATTTCCCGTTGTGTGAAACACATTGCACATATAATCATAATAACTGCTGATACAGTTGGGGAGCTGATATTCAGTGATTAAATTGCCAAATTGATTCATTATAGGAATCAGGACTAATAAAACAATGCAACGGGCCGTTTTACAACAGTGGGCCTACCACATGGATGGGCATTCATAAAATTCAATTTCTGGCAGATATGGTAGGATGGATGTCTTTTTCTGGTGTTTGACAAAAGGTAGGCTTACCATATGGGCGATCATACAATTCAATTTCAAGCAACACTCTAGGCATCTCAGTAAGCATGGACCGACGGTGACGCCTTTTGGACATCTTTGTTTTGGTGGAGTTCAGAAAGGCCTTGATTTCCACATCCACGGACATTGATTTTTGGTCCGGACCGGAAATAAGCTTTTTGTGCATATGGAAAATGTATGGGATCTTTTATTTCAGCTTATGAAACATGGGACCAGCACTTTACATGTTGCGTTTATAGTTTTGTAGCATGCTCATAATGGAAGAAGGCCGCCAGAAACGTGTTGTCACTGTAAAATAATGTTGGCTGCAACTGTGATAAAGCCATTAAAACAGAATACAGTGAGTGTATATTTTGCATTTGTGAAATTCATGAATTATTTTAATTTGATATGAAAGAAAAGGGTTTGATGTTTGTAGAACCTAATTGCAATTGAGAATCAATTCATGTTTACATGGAGTATTTGGCTGTTTTGGCTAACAGAAAAGTCTACCTCTGTAAATGACGGTCCTCGGAGTAAAGGTACTAGGGCTGAATGTTTATATACTCACATCATGTGTACATCAAACAAACGTGAGGAATATGTAAAATACCACGTTTAAAACTGCAATATGTAACTTTTTTAGTTTACCCGGACAAAATCCACATAGAAATATTAGTTATAGAACTGTAATTCTCAATGAAAGGAAGTCTAAGAAGCAGTAGATATGTTCTATGGGTGCTATTCCTATACTTCCCTTACTTCGTTTTTGCGTCTTTTACTTTCGAATTCAAACAGCTGAATATACAACATTTTTGGTCAAATTAGGCGAATTATAAGAACAACATTCAATTAAATGGCAGAGCTATTTTTGCATATTCCACCTACAATTACCTGATTCCAGAGGTCAAGGTGTATCCCAAATGAGACGCCTAGACCTCTGGAATCAGCTTGCGCTCAAATCGTATTTTCTGTTGAGCATTGCAAACGTAACGAACAAATTTAGAAGCTGTTGACAATACATTTAAAAAAATAAAAAAATAAATACAGCATCTCTCTCAGCCCAGCCAGGAGTTGTTCTCTAATTAAGAGCTGCGGCGCATGCGCAATAGCCACGTCTTCATTATGAAGCCGTTACCTGGCTGAGTGAGAGGAGAGCTGACGGTTCGACTACGGAGAAAATGTCATCGTTTAAACCGTTCATTTGGGAGACGCCTACTTAAAAACATGTTTGATATTCGACCGGAGAAACATCATCAAATTGAGTTTAACGTCGTTCTCGCAATGTAGGTTATTTGCTTTTTCCGTGGGGACAACGTTGATAACGCGACAGCAAGCTAACTTAGCTAGCTACACGTCACATGCGGTGATAAGGCGTAACTAGCAATGCTTCTAGCCAACTGTTGCTAACTAAGATTCATTTTTATCGTGAGCAGCTCTTGATGTTACGTTTTTAGTTTGCTAACTATGCATGGTGGTACTTTCCATTACAAACCTATGGTATTGCTAACGTTAACTAGCTAGTTTAGGATGTTTTTAGCAGCTAGCTAATGTTAGCTATTGACGTGTCGTTAGCTAGATGGCATCAATGCAGTTTTCTGAGTCCTACTTCTGCCCATCCGCTATGCTAACATGCATGATGCAGTCACGTTTAGCATATTGTCTCATTTTACGACCCGACAAAAATGAACATGATTGAAGATCTCTAAGTAACATTATTAAAAATGATATTATGATGTGATTATTCAGCACCCTTCTTGCGGGGCACAAGTGGTTTCGTGGTTAACTAGCCGTGGCTAACGTTAGGCGATGTAACTAAAGTTAATGTTATGACGCTCAGAGCCAAGCCACAACAAGCCATTCATGTAGCGTAGTTAGACGCCGAGTTAAGTTTGAATCGCTTTAATAACTTCACCCTCAACAACGTGATCCTGTAACTGGTGGTGGTATAACCGAAATGGCGTGAAATACAGTCGTGTAATCAGAATTAGAAGTGGTCACGTTAGCTAATAAGACGTTTCCGGACAGTCAGTCATGACTGAAAGTGTATTCCAAAGTGATGTAGCTAACGTTAGCTAGCCAGTTTACTCACAAGTACAGTGTTTAAACTATTATTTTATTTATTTTTTTACCGTGGACTATCTGAAAATGTGGGCCAGGGGGGATGGGATCTCAGAGATCCATTGAATCAGTTCTATATGTAATTCTATGGGATATACCCAACATCAGTGTCTGTCTTTATTATCATGTTTTTTACGTGATGAGTCAACAACCAATCTGTAATACAGATTGTGTGAAAGGGTGAAGGCAAGCAGCATCATGATCATACGCCTTACTAACATTCGGCTATGGAAGGAATGTTTACAGTAGTTCAGGTGGATACAGGGACCAGTTGGGATGCTTGGCTGTGTGGCTAATGGATAACATTTCATTTTCATTTACATTGATCCTGCTCAACCAAGCATGTAGGATTCTTGGGAAAATAGCCCACAATGTGGACTCATAGTGAGAGGTGACGACAAATGAAATTCACATTTTATTTTTTTGTCAGCAAATTACTTTTACTACATCTATATTCCCATAAGTATTTTTCCTTTAAAATAAATAAAAGGTTTATTGTGAAAGTGACCTCTGGCCCCATGTTACCAAATATGGTCTCATTTCCTGTACTTCAGGCTTGACTTGTGGAATTACAACACTTTCTGTGCAGGCATTTTTAGTGTATATAGTTCCTTCCTGCCTCGGTTTGTCTGAACATGCAGACAGAGACTTGAAGTGTTAACAGTTCTTCTTGGTCAAATGTAACTGTGTTTATCTATCCTTTACAGCAACTTGTGCATTTTACTTTTTTATTTGACCTTTATTTAACCAGGCAAGTCAGTTAAGAACAAATTCTTATTTTCAATGACAGCCTAGGAACAGTGGGCTAACTGCCTGTTCAGGGGCAGAACGACAGATTTGTACCTTGTCAGCTCAGGGATTTGAACTTGCAACCTTCACGGTTACTAGTCCAACGCTCTAACCACTAGGCTACCCTGCATGCCTACCTAGGAATGGGTTTATGAAACACCACATCGGTGAATCTATGGAATTGGAGCTCTGAGAAAACATCATTTTGCTACTGTTTAATAAAAGCAAGTATTTAGCCTACATGTTATAGCACTTGAGACTTCTCACCTTTTGCTTTCTTCTCCCTACTCCTTTATCCCCCCCTGTCCAGTCTTAGTTGGTTGTAGCGTGCCTTGTCAGGGCCATGGCATTGAAGGACAAGCTGGAAGCGGTGCTGAACGTGGGGCTGCGAGTCCCCAGCATCATGCTGCTGGAGATACTCTACCGCTGGGATGTCAGCTCCTTCTTCCAGAAGATCCAGAGGAGCAGTCTCAACAACAACCCCCTCTTCCAGTACAAGTACCTGGCTCTCTACCTGCACTATGTAGGTCAGTATCTCGCGCACACACACACCCCTCACCTTTTTCAGTGCTACTGCAATTGGTCATGCCACTTCTGCAGCCCTTTAAGTTCTCATTTTATAGCAACTGTACATTTTTAAGCAGCACATTTTAACAAATGCACCCATACACTTACAAACATTTCTATTGGTCCATCTTATGATAAACATATTTTAAACTGGTCCCCCCCAAGGTAAATGTAATGCTTACTAATGAATTTAATGGTGTTGTAAATGTCAGATTAGTTGTGAATTTTCTTGGCTACTACAGAAGTTTGCACTTTTTTGAGTGGCCATGAACTTTTCATGAACTGTTAAAAAGGCAGTGCTGTTAATGTGATTTTCCTAGATAGATGGCTCTTACACAAAATGGGAATGATCTATTTGAAGAGGAGAAAAATGCCTGGAATATCAGCCAGTTCAGGAAGGATGGAGTTTTTGGCCCAGATCATAATGTCACAATCCAATCTTATTATAATAGACCAATGACCATTCAGGGGTGTGCTCTAAACCATCCTATCAGCCAATTTGTTCTTCTAACAGCCACACAATCAGACAGAGCATTTCAAGGGTCGAAGAAGGCTCAGGGAAATGAATGATACAAAATATCTAAGTTATTTTCATTAAATTAACAGTAATTTTTTAGACATACATTGAGTTTTTGATTTTTTTGATTTTTTTTAAAGACTGCTTGGGGGCTTTTCACCTCAGAGTAGATGAACTCTCGAGTGACATTGTGAAGAATAAAAACTATCACATTCATAACAATCACTGTACACTACGGTGATCATATCCAAACAATCAAACAAGCTTGCAGTGTTAGCCAATAGTGCAGCACTACACCCAAAATAATCTATCGCTAGTGTGCCCTGAACAGGAAAAAAGCTGCAGTTGTAGCCTGTAACTAGGTCCCTGTTTTTCATGCTTGGTTCTCCTCCATAGAATGTAATTTATGGAATACATTAATATAGTTTGTGTTCAGCAGTTTTGAACCTACTAAGTGTTGAATTGTCTTGCTTTGTGTTTATAAATGTTATCGGGTTCAAAGCTGAGACGGGATAAAATGAATGATACAAAGGATGACTGACTTTGTTTGTACTCAGAATTTGCATCATGGCTGTAATGTCTATGATTCATGCATGTCAGCATCACCTCTGCAATTTATTCAGGTGAATTTTGTATTCATAATGGCACATTAACACAGACACACATACTGCTAATTTTGGGCTCCCGAGTGGCACAGCGGTCTAAGGCACTGCATTTCAGTGCTAGAGGCGTCACTACAGACCCTGGTTTGATTCAAGGCTGTATCACAACCGGCTGTGATTGGGAGGCCCATAGGGCGGCAGCTGTGAGTGTTTCTGGGTTAAGAGCTTTGCACACCTGGCTTGTACAATATTTGCGCAGTCTTTTTAAAATTCTTTAAGTTCTGTCAAGTTGGTGGTTGATCATTACTAGAGACAGTCATTTTCAAGTCTTTCCATAGATTTTCAAGTACGTTTAAGTTGAATATGTAACTAAGCCACACGGACATTCAATTTCATCTTGGTATGCACATCCAGTGCATATTTGGTCACGTGTTTTAGGTTATTGTCCTGCTGAAGGGTGAATTTGTGTCTGTTGGAAATCAGACTGAACCAGGATTTTGCTCGTGCGTAGCTCTATTGTTTCATTTTATCCTAAACTCCCTAGTCCTTGCCGATGACAAGCATACCCATAACATGATGCAGTCACCACCTTGCTTGAAAATAGGAAGTGGTGCTGTGTTGGATTTGTCCCAAACAACAATTTTATTCCGGACATGATGTTAATTTCTTTGCCACCTTTTATTTTTTTTCTATACAGGCTTCCTCCTTTTCACTCTTGTCATTTAGGTTAGTATTGTGGAGTAATTGCAATGTTGATCCGTCTTCAGTTTTCTCACAGCCATTAAACTCTAACTACTTTAAAGTCACCATTGGCCTCATAGTGAAATCCCTGGGTGGTTTTCTATCTCTCCGGCAACTGAGTTAGGAAGGACGCCTGTATCTTTGTAGTGACTTGGTGTATTGATACACCATCCAATGTGTAATTCAAATTTTATTGGTCACATGTGTTAAGCACATGTTATTGCGAGTGTAGCGAAATGCTTTGTGTTTCTAGTTCCGACAGTGCAGTAACCTCTAACAACAAGAACAATTTCACAACAAATACCTAATACAAACACATCTAAGTAAAGGACAGGAATTAAATATATAGATATAGGATGGATGCGCAATGTCAGAGTGACAGACTAAGATACAGTAAACACGAGATGAGTAATCCAATATATGTAAAGTGGCTAGTGTTCCATTTATTAAAGTGGCCAATGATATAAAGTCTGTGTATATAGGCAGCAGCCTCTAATGTGCTAGTGATGGCTAATTAACAGTATGATGTCCTTGAGATAGAAGTTGTTTTTTCAGTCTCTCGGTCCCCGCTTTGATGCACCTGTACTGACCTCGCTAGTGGTTAGAGCGTTGGGCCAGTAACCGAAAGGTTGCTTGATCAAATCCCCTGCCTGACAAGGTACAAATCTGTCATTTTGCCTGTGAGGAAGGCACTTAACCAATTGTTCCAAGGGTGGCCTGACTACGTGGATGTCAATTATGGCAGCCCCCCCAGTACCTCTGATTCAGAGAGCTTGGGTTAAATACAGAAGACAATTTTCAGTTGTAGGCATTCAGTTAAACAACTGACTAGGTATTCCCCTTCTGGATGATAGCGGGGTGAACAGGAAGTGGCTTGGGTGGTTGTTGTCCTTGATATTTTTGGCCTTCCTGTGACGTTGGGTGCTGTACGTGTAATTAACATCCCCCATGCTTAAAGGGATATTACATTTTTACACATCTACCAATTGGTGCCCTTTGCGAGGCATGGGAAAAACTCCCTGGCCGCCTTCGTGTTTTGAAATTCACTGCTCTACTAAGGGACCTTTACAGATAATTGTATATGTGGGGTACAGAGATGAGGTAGTCGTTCAAAAATCATGTTTACTATTATTGGACACAGTGAGTCCATGCAACTTATTCTGTGACTTGTTAAGCACATTGAACTGATTTAGGCTTTCCATAACAGGCATTGAATAGTTGTTTTGTACTAGACATTTCATCTTAAAATGTATTACTTTGTAAATAGTTCTAAGAACATAATTCTACTTTCTCGTTAAGGAGTAGTGTGTGTGTGTAGGCCAGTGACAGTCAGTTTAATCCATTTTAAATTAGGCTGTAACACAGTGAAATGTGGGAATGGTAGCTGTGTGTGTGAATACTTTCTGAAGACACTATGTGTGTGCAGGTGGGCCTGAGGAGATTGAGAAATGGACTTTGCTGCAGTAGTTAGGCTAGTCTGTTTAATAGACTAACTACGTAGCCAATTCAAAACATATAGTGTACCCTGACTAATTTTCACAGCATCTATTCATTTTATTTTACCTTTTATTTAACTAGGCAAGTCAGTTTAGAACAAATTCTTATTTTCAATGACTGCCTAGGAACAGTGGGTTTAACTGCCTGTTCAGGGGCAGAACGACAGATTTGTACCTTGTCAGCTCAGGGGTTTGAACTTGCAACCTTCCGGTTACTAGTCCAACGCTCTAACCACCCCATTAATGTCATTGTCCTGTCCGATGTTCTTTTCTATCGGCACTCGCAAATTGATAAACAGGAGCATTAATAAACCAATACCAAATATAAGGCTACTCCTGTTGTAGAATCGCCCTTCGAGTGCTTCATATTGGCAGTTGATGAAAAAATCTGGCACTGTTGGAAAACTGGGATTCCCTTCCATTCATCATTGGCCATGTCATTCTGACAACATTAGCCAATCAGAATATTTCTATCATGATGTCAATAGATCTCCCCAGAAACTTGACTGAAGTTTGTAGATTAACTTGTCTTTGTTGCCTTTTTGTGGGTGTGAAATGGTTTCGTTAAATCTAATGCTGTGTAAATGCTTGAGTTGAAAATTACTAGTCACTTGTCATTTTCCAAAGCTCTCCAGTAACCTCTTCATACACCACACGAAGGAGTGGTTTGTTTTTCGTCCTTATCTCTGGGCACGAAGCCAGACAGCTTTAATTCTTCTCCTGTCTGTTTGGGCTCTAAAGCTAGATGATAGGCTGTGCGGAACTGGGTAGAACATGTTTTTGTTAGTTTTATGCTACAGGGGGGTAGAGCTAATTACCCCTTATTTCTCATGTAGGCTTACTTCCTTCTGAGGGGTAAGCAGCTCTTTGTGTGTGTATATATATATACACACACACACACACACACACACACACACACACACACACACACACACACACACAAATAAAACTTGTAAATAATCTAGATCCGCTATGTCCCGAGGGTTCCCTGTTCCGAGCATGGTCTTCCTTGAATCCTTCAATTGCTCGAATAAACCTCTTATTGCTGATAAATTAATTCTCCCTGATTCCTCAAACCAGTTTTCCTCTACACTTTGAAGTAGATTACTTTAGCCATTTTGATCCCTGATTTATTCAATTAGGAACTTTATTCTATTGGCCTAAAGACAAGTATTTGGTTGTAATTTTATAGGCCAACCATTCTCCATGAGACTTAAATGGGCAGTGTTGTATTTTGAGACAGGCTTGAATATGCCTGAAAGCCAATAGGCAGAGGGTA
This sequence comes from Oncorhynchus masou masou, assembly GCF_036934945.1. Classification (NCBI taxonomy): domain Eukaryota; kingdom Metazoa; phylum Chordata; class Actinopteri; order Salmoniformes; family Salmonidae; genus Oncorhynchus; species Oncorhynchus masou. The sequence goes on along the minus strand of NC_088223.1, from coordinate 87,872,393 downwards.
GCTTATGTTTTTATTCTGTTCTTAATATATGATCATTTAATTTTGAAGTGGTTCCTTGCATCATACAACCCATTTTCCAGTCACCCTTTTGGTCCATGCATGATGTTAGACTTTGTGGTTGAGACGAGTTACTTGAGCTTTCAGACAAACAAAATCAGTCATACTTGGCTGATGCTTGTGTTTCAGACCAGAACAGAAAGGCATTAAGATGATAATGAATTAAACAGTGAAATGATGCCATAATTTAAAGCATGGCCTGACCTTAAACATTTGCAATTGTCTACAGCCACTTTTTGTGTGTGTGTGCTTTGTCATCATGGTGAAACGGCTCGGTCACATTTTCCTCTCCTTCCATCTGCCTTAGAGCTTTTTTTCCACCATCCAAGACAAGTATTTTAAAGGGATTTTCCGTGATGCTCGGCGAGAAATAAGTCAATCTGGTCACAGCACCTCTGCTATTCCAGTTGGTATATTTTTACCTAAATGTTTGAAGAGGACTTAACCAATGATACTGTTTTGTGGTTTGGCATAGTGATCTGTACTGTACAAGGCATGGAGGATCCCATTATCATCAGGTCAGGCTGCTGGGTAATTGTGTAGTAGATGGACAGTGTGAGCTATGGGGAGAAGCTGGCAGCAGGGTTGGGTATGTGACTTTTGTTTAGGCAGGCTAAACGCTGTTGACTCAACTTTGCTAGCCTAGCACCATGTTCTCTGTGTGGGCGGGCCTAGCACCGTGTTCTCTGTGTGGGCGGGCCTAGCACCGTGTTCTCTGTGTGGGCGGGCCTAGCACCGTGGTGGGCGGGCCTAGCACCATGCAGGGAGTAGGACTGAGTGACGTCAAAGAAGCCGTTTTCTTCCCAGGGGAGGAGAGTGGAGGAGGTACAGGCCATGATAACCAGCTTACAGACCATTAACACCATGTACTGCAGTCACTAGATAGATACGCTAATCATCAATGGGAATGACTGTTTTTTTCTTGCCTTTGTATTTTGTGTGTAAGCACACTTTCTATGACCTCGCCAGGGGTGTGTTTGGGGTCTTGGTGGTCTTGGCTGAAGATGGTGGATGAGACTTTGAGCTTGGTATTTGCTGATGAACACACTTGACAGCAGAGCACCAGTTGACTGAACTGAACCGTGTGTGTGTGTGTTTTTGTCTTGGGGAGAGAGGAAGGGAGAAAATATATTCTTCTGTGTTTTTAGGTTTCACCTAATATTTTGAATCTGAGGACTTTTGGCACTGTAGCAGCCTGTCTACAACCCTTTAGCTTATAATCGTCTCTAGAACTTTGCTGCAGCTACAAGCCAACCGTGCCCCCCCCTGCCACACCCCTGGTCACGCCCACCACCTAAACCCCTTTTTGAAACGGAAACCAAAACAAACTCTTGCCCGTGTTGGCTTGCCTAATGTAATGCAGACAGGAATAGGATGTGCTCTGTTCATAACATACATGGCTGCTCCTGACTAATGGCCGGAAGGCTTCTTCTCTGTGCACAATTCAGATACTCGAGCCCGTCCCCACCCGCCACGGGCCGAGCTACATCACGAGGACTGTTATATTAGTTTTATGTGAAATAATGTGACACATCCCCAGGCACAGGATAGGAAATGACCTTTACCAGTCAGTTTATAATTTGTCTGGGCGCCTGTTATATATTTAATATTAGCAGAGGGTGGAACGTTATATTATACTGATCAAAAATATAAACGCAACAATTTCATAGATTTTACTGAGTTACAGTTCATTAGGCCCTAATCTATGGATTTCACATGACTGGAAATGCTGATATGCATCTGTTGGTCACCGATACCTTTTTAAATAAAAAGGGTGTGACACCAGTCAGGCTCTGGAGTGACACCAGTCAGGCTCTGGAGTGACACCAGTCAGGCTCTGGAGTGACACCAGTCAGGCTCTGGAGTGACACCAGTCAGGCTCCTTCGCATAGAGTTGATCAGGCGGTTGGATGTGGCTCGTGGAATGTTGTCCCACTCCTCTTCAATGGCTGTGTGAAGTTGCTGGATATTGTCAAACTGGAACACACTGTCGTACACATCGATCCAGCAAAGGATCTGAATACTTACGTTTTTTTTTTTTTTTTTTTTTTTGCAAAAAATGTCTAAACCTGTTGCTTTGTCAGTATTTGTTATTTATTGTGTGTAGATGAGGGGGGACAATTTTAACAAATTTTAGAATAAGGCCGTAACGTAACACAATGTGGAGGAAGTCGACGGGTCAGAATGTGCTGTGTATGTGTGTACATACTTTTCAATATTGCAATATTATTTTTGCACTAGTTGGCTGTACCTGCACCAAAACAACAGTATTTATCCTTCTGTAGCTTGTTCTCCATCTTTTTAAATCGGGAGCCAATATGTTTTCAGCACTTATATTACCATGACTGATCAAAACCTGTTTTCCCATGTCTCTCTCTGGTCCCTCTGCAGCAGATGTATAGTGAGCAATATGTTTGGAACATAAAATCTCAATAAAATCACTGTATGGAATCACACTGTACATATGGAATCACACTGTACATATGGAATCACACTGTACATATGGAATCACACTGTACATATGGAATCACACTGTACATATGGAATCACACTGTACATATGGAATCACACTGTACATATGGAATCACACTGTACATATGGAATCACACTGTACATATGGAATCACACTACATATAGAATCGCACTCTGCATACGGAATCGCATACTATATAAATATATAATCACACTACATATATAGTCACACACTATACACACAGAATCACACTATACATACAGAATCACATATCGTATCGGCACCATGGATTCGTTCACGACATTACGGCAGCAGTGCTTACCCTCTCCTGTCGTCCCTTCACATGTCTCTGTTTCCTGCTCTGTGACGGTTTTGACTGAGCAGCCAGATGAGCCTATTGACAGCAGTGACTTGTCTGGTTGGGCTGGCAGAATATAGCTCTAACTCTCAGGATTATATAAGCGGGATCCGCTCACAGCCACAGTCTGAGGGGAGAGAAGGGAGGGAGAATTAAGCTGCCCCTCTCTAATCTCCCGTCCCCGTCACCCTGGCTTTCACAGTGAGGCTGGCTCATGCTGAACGGGCCATTCGCACGCGCACACTAGTGGCTGGGTTCACCAACAAACATTGACTCCAGTCGGCGCCTGTGGCGATCCGAGAGAGGATCACAATCATTTTGGTTCTCATGGGAGGTAGAATCATGAACGGTGAGCTCAAAGTATTGGAACAGTGACAGCGTTGTTGTTTTGGCTCTGTACTCCAGCACTTGATATAATGACTGAGGGTAAAGTGCAGACTGTCAGCTTACATTTTCATCCATACTGGGAATTATTTCACTTTTTGTACACAGTCTCTCAATTTTAGGACCAATTCACTTGTATTAATGTAGTGAAAAGTTCAGCTTTTTTGTCACGTTCATACTGGGCAGTGGTTACATCAAGCTTGTGTCTCTACAAACACGTTGGATGCATTTGCAGTTTGTTTTGGTTTCAGATTTTGTGCCCAATAACTGATTGGTAAATCGTCATTTTGGAGTCACTTTTATTGTGAATAGAATGTTTCTGAACACTTCTACATTTAATGTGGATGCTAACATGATTACAGATCATCCTGAATGAATAACGATCTTGAGGTTTTTTTAAAGCACAAATATCATAGCCACAAGACATGCTAACCTCTCACTATTACAATAATGGGAGGGTTGCAGTTTTTGTGGGTGGGTATGTTTGTCTTTGTCGAGTATTTGTTTCTCCAGAATGACTCACTCCACTGACCATTCTTCAAGCCTTGATGGCTAACTGTTTTTGTCATGCTCCCTGATCTCTAATGAAAGTTTGATCAGGTTTAGTTGCACATTTTGACTTCCACTCACGCATGCGCACTCCCTCACAGCGGATGATGCAGAGAGCTGTGGTGTGTTAGCTGTTTGCTAATAGAATCCCCAGGGTGAATTGCCAGATCTATTGCTGGGTCCAAGTCGGCCAGTGAGTCCCGGGTGTATTCGTGCCTGGTGATTTTTGTCTCGGACTGTTCCTGCTGACTCCTACACCGGGCAGGCCGCGCTCAACCAAGATGGAGGGAAGGCAGGATTATTGCTTTCACTGTCCTCACTACTCCTCTGTATTACTGAGAGGATTGGAAGGGCAGTTGCAGGATTCTACATGTGGTGAAGGCCAGTCAGACAGTAGTGGACGCCTGTGTTAAATCTGTCCCTTGTGTTAAATCTGTCCCTTAATGTCAATTGCTGTTTAACACGCATCTTTTTGTCTATAAAAAATAAATCTGCTTAAAGTGTTTCACCTTTATTTAACCAGGTAGGCCAGTTGAGAACAACTTCTCATTTACAACTGTGACCTGACCAAGATAAAGCAAAGCAGTTGGACTAAAACAACAGTTACACATGGGATAAACAGAGTCAATTTGACCTCACACACGTTTTATTATCCCAATAACCGATGGACCAAACTTTTTATGATCAAGTAAACACCATAAAGTATCAGAGGAGGAAGTTTGACCCACACTGGTCAGAACACACCAGACTGGTCACAGGGAAACTGCTGGCTGGGCTTGGTGCTCTGAAATGGGGAAAGGGACTGTATCTTCAGACATGTTCCACGCCATTTACCAAACCAGGATAACTCTCCTGGACTACTGTTCCACAGTACGGCTCCCACCCAACATCAGAGCATTCAGACCGGTCTTAACAAGCTCCAGTGACTCATCAACAGGGCTGCTCCTATCAGGACCGGTCATACACGAAGGGAACACACAAAGACAGTTGAAACACTGGACATGATTCAATACACTACCCTGGCGACTGCTTTCAAGGCAACACAAACTGCCTACTTTATGTGTCAGACCTGTTCAACAGTTTCCACCAATCCTCTGGGGACTAGATTAGCAGCCAAACACTATGAACAATGGGATCCCCACCTATTGGCTCACCCACCCACTAAAAACAGTGTAGTTTGCTGGATTACTGCTGTGTGACAAGCTGGTCTTACCCACAGGACAGCTAGCTAGCGTTTCTGCTTTAGTGTTACTGAGTGGGCTATCATGTCTAATTGAAATGAATATGTATTCTACTTCATGGTGCTGTACAGTCCCCTCTGATTCACTGCGTCTCCCTCCCTTGTGACAGGTTACATCCTCAGCCTGGTGCTCCTGACTCTGCCTCGTCAACACCTGGTGAAGCTCTACCTGTACGTGCTAACTGCCCTGCTGCTCTTCGCTGGACACCAGGTGTCCAGGTGAGAGAGCGAGACGTACATACACACAGACTTTATATTGTTAGCAAGGAGTGAAATGTGTTTGGAAGGTCATTTTAAAAAGCCATTGCGTGCTGTGATTGTTAACAATTTTCATATTGCTCCATAAAACAGGTAATAGTATTGAGTGAATCAAGCTTCTACAGGCCCTGGGTGTGTGTAACTTGTTAAATTCTCTGAATGATATTTCTGTATCTAGCCAGTAAGGACAGAGGACCACAGGTGTGACTGCAGGAGGTGAACTGATCTCTCGTTTGTCTTATTGTTTTTAGGGATTATGTCCGCAGTGAGCTGGACTCTGGGTACGAGGGACCGCTCTACCTGGAGCCACTGTCCATGAACCGCTTCACTACCGCCCTCCTAGGTAACTAAACACAGTCCCACCTTCACTACCGCCCTCCTAGGTAACTAAACACAGTCCCACCTTCACTACCAGCCTCCTAGGTAACTAACTAAACACAGTCCCACCTTCACTACCGCCCTCCTAGGTAACTAACTAAACACAGTCCCACCTTCACTACCAGCCTCCTAGGTAACTAACTAAACACAGTCCCACCTTCACTACCAGCCTCCTAGGTAACTAAACACAGTCCCACCTTCACTACCAGCCTCCTAGGTAACTAACTAAACACATTTACATTTACATTTAAGTCATTTCCTCCTAGGTAACTAACTAAACACAGTCCCAATTCACCTTCTGACATCCACTGGAACAGCCTCCTAGGTAACTAAACACAGTCCCATTCAGGGCACTGACAAACCACATTTCATTTATGTATGAAATGACGTATGGAAGTATGATATCATCTACATGGTAAAAACACAGGCCCATTCCCAAAATCATGGGCACTAATACCAGTGCCCCACCCCCTTTCCTAACAGCCTCCAGTAACTAACTAAACACAGTCCCACCTAGATGTTGGAACTAAACCATCCATTCAGCATCCTAGGTAACTAACTAAACACAGTCCCACCTTTCACTACCATCCTCCTAGGTAACTAACTAAACACAGTCCCACCTTCACTACCAGCCTCCTAGGTAACTTAACAAAACAGTCCCAACTTTGTCCCATAAACATGCTGAAACACCATCCTCCTAGGTAACTAACTAAACACAGTCCCATGTCATTGTATGCTTCACTACCAGCCTCCTAGGTAACTAACTTAACACAGTCCCACCTTCACTACCAGCCTCCTAGGTAACTAACTAAACACAGTCCCACTTTCCCACCTTCCTCACCACCACCAGTTCACTGCCTAGGTAACTAACTAAACACAGTCCCACCAGATTCACCACCATCCTCCTAGGTAACTAACTAAACACAGTCCCACCTTACACTACCAGCCCTCCTAGGTAACTAACTAAACACAGTCCCACCTTCAGCTCCCTACCATCCTCCTAGGTAACTAACTAAACACAGTCACACCTTCTACCAGCCTCCACCGGCCCTCCTAGGTAACTAACTAAACACAGTCCCACCTTCACTAACAACACCATGACCTCCTAGGTAACTAAAGTAACTAACTTAAACACAGTCCAATGTTTTCACTACAGGCCTCATAGGTAACTAACTAACTGCAACTAAACACAGTCCACTAAATGAAACTACCAGCCTCCTAGGTAACTAACTAACTAAACACAGTCCCACCTTTCACACTAAACCAGTCCCACCTTTCAAACCATCACAGGTAACTAAAAATTAAACAGTCCCACCTTTCACTACCATCCTCCTAGGTAACTAACTAAACACAGTCCCACCTTCACTACCATCCTCCTAGGTAACTAACTAAACACAGTCCCACCTCCTAGGTTTAAACACACCACCACCATCCTCCTAGGTAACTAAATAACTAACTAAACACAGTCCCACCTTTCACCACCAGCCTCCTAGGTAACTAACTAACTAAACACAGTCCCACCTTTCACTACCATCCTCCTAGGTAACTAACTAAACACAGTCCCACCTTACACTACCATCCTCCTAGGTAACTAACTAAACACAGTCCCACCTTACACTACCAGCCTCATAGGTAACTAAACACACTACCACCCTCCTAGGTAACTAACTAAACACAGTCCCACCTTTCACCACCAGCCTCCTAGGTAACTAACTAAACACAGTCCCACCTTCACCACCACCATCCTCCTAGGTAACTAACTAAACACAGTCCCACCTTACACTACCGCCCTCCTAGGTAACTAACTAAACACAGTCCCACCTTTCACCACCATCCTCCTAGGTAACTAACTAAACACAGTCCCACCTTCACTACCAGCCTCCTAGGTAACTAACTAAACACAGTCCCACCTTTCACTACCACCATCCTCCTAGGTAACTAAATAACTAACTAAACACAGTCCAACCTTTCACCAGCCTCCAGGCCTAACTAACTAGGTAACTAACTTAGGTAACTAACTAAACACAGTCCCACCTTCACCACCAGCCTCCTAGGTAACTAACTAACTAAACACAGTCCCACCTTTCACCACCAGCCTCACAGGTAACTAACAGTCCCACCTTCAAACAGTCCCACCTTCACTACCAGCCTCCTAGGTAACTAACTAAACACAGTCCCACCTTCACTACCATCCTCCTAGGTAACTAACGAAACACAGTCCCACCTTTCACCACCACCATCCTCCTAGGTAACTAACTAAACACAGTCCCACCTTCACCACCAGCCTCCTAGGTAACTAACTAACTAAACACAGTCCCACCTTTCACCACCAGCCTCCTAGGTAACTAACTAACTAAACACAGTCCCACCTTCACTACCAGCCTCCTAGGTAACTAACTATCCTCCTAGGTAACTAACTAAACACAGTCCCACCTTACACTACCAGCCTCATAGGTAACTAACTAAACACAGTCCCACCTTTCACTACCACCCTCCTAGGTAACTAACTAAACACAGTCCCACCTTACACTACCACCCTCATAGGTAACTAACTAAACACAGTCCCACCTTCACTACCATCCTCCTAGGTAACTAACTAAACACAGTCCCACCTTCACTACCAGCCTCCTAGGTAACTAAACACAGTCCCACCTTCACTACCATCCTCCTAGGTAACTAACTAAACACAGTCCCACCTTTCACCACCAGCCTCATAGGTAACTAACTAAACACAGTCCCACCTTTCACTACCAGCCTCCTAGGTAACTAAACACAGTCCCACCTTCACTACCATCCTCCTAGGTAACTAACTAAACACAGTCCCACCTTTCACTACCATCCTCCTAGGTAACTAACTAAACACAGTCCCACCTTCACTACCAGCCTCATAGGTAACTAACTAAACACAGTCCCACCTTTCACTACCAGCCTCTTAGGTAACTAAACACAGTCCCACCTTCACTACCACCCTCATAGGTAACTAAGAAACACAGTCCCAACTAGCATCCTCATAGGTAACTAACTAAACACAGTCCAACCTTTCACCACCAGCCTCATAGGTAACTAACTAAACACAGTCCCACCTTTCACTACCAGCCTCCTAGGTAACTAAACACAGTCCCACCTTCACTACCACCCTCATAGGTAACTAAATAACTAACTAAACACAGTCCCACCTTTCACCACCAGCCTCATAGGTAACTAACTAACTAAACACAGTCCCACCTTCACTACCAGCCTCCTAGGTAACTAACTAAACACAGTCCCACCTTCACTACCATCCTCCTAGGTAACTAACTAAACTAGGTTCGCCCTACAACCTTCAGGCACATGGAAGGTGTTCCCTTGCTTCATCATTGACAGTGGGTAGGGTGTTCAGGGGGTTGTGATTGTATCTGTTGCTCTGAGCTGCCGTTTGCTGCAGAGCTCCTCAGCTCTCTAATGGGCTCTAACACAGCGAGGTGGAGCTTCTGAATGCAGCCACAGCGTTCCAGTAACAACGGGGACACCCACAACTCTGACAGGCCTCTCAGTGGCTCTCGTTTAATCTCTACCTTTCCCCCCACGCTCGCTCTCTTGCTCACTCATTGATGTATTTCTTTGTCGCACTGCTTCTTTCATAAGAGGGAAGCTTGTTGTGGTTCTGCAGTATCGGAAAGCTCTTAGCTTACTGGGGTGTGGGCTCCGCCTCTTCTAAAAATATGACTGGCCATAATATTGTTGTATTCAGAGCTCAGTAAAAAGGCTGAAAGCAAGCAACCAGTCTTATGTCTTCATGAATAGGAGGCCTGCCTGTGAAATGCCTTTATGTAATGACCTGATGATGAGCGGCTTGCCCTTCTGTTAGGTAACCCACTGCTACTTTGACTTTTAACGATGGGAACCCTTTCCTTGACAAGGGGAGGGACTGATTGATTCCTTGGCTTTGAGTTTTACACCGCGGCTGCCACTACAGAGTGTATGGTGGACGTTCACCTACACCCTGTGTGTATTAACCCCGTCCCTCTTGTGTCCCTGCCTCTCTCTCCAGCTCAGCTGGTGGTGTGCACCCTGTGCTCCTGCGTCATGCAGACCAAGAGGATCTGGCTGTTCTCCGCTCACCTGCTCCCCCTGGTGGCCCGTCTCTGTCTGGTCCCCCTGGAGACCATCGTGTTCATCAACCGCTTCGCCATGATCTTCACGGGCCTCGAGGTCATCTACTTCCTGGCCTCCAACCTGCTGGTGCCCTACAACCTGGCCAAGACCGCCTACAGGGAGCTGGTGCAGGTAAAACTGGAGGAGATCGTCAGTCCATTCTTACCTGATCCTCAGTGGTTTTTCCCCTCTCAGGAGACTGTAAATCTACCAGCCGTCTGGATGTGTTTTATTTATTTCTAGTAGCTAACCATCATCTTTGTGCCCAGGTGGTGGAGGTGTACGGGCTGCTGGCTCTGGGGATGTCCCTGTGGAACCAGCTGGTTCTGCCCGTCCTCTTCATGTGCTTCTGGTTGGTTCTGTTCGCCCTGCAGATCTACAGCTACTTCAGTAGCCGGGACCAGCCCACCTCCAGAGAGAGGCTGCTCTTCCTGTTCCTCACCAGGTGGGACCAGCATCACTAACCCTGTCGTGGTATTGCGGTTTCTGTCGTGGAATGCTTATCCTGTGTGGTATGCGAGAGGTTTGAAACCCAAGTCGTCCTCAAAGTTATTGAGTCTCAAGTTCTACAGTTTCACTCACGTGTCTTGTTTTAAATCCTAGAAAATGGGATGTGGTCCATCTATTACAAATACATGTATGACCTTTGAATAACTCATTCGTCGTCGTCCCCCAGTATTGCAGAGTGCTGCAGCACCCCCTACTCCCTGCTGGGCCTGGTCTTCACTGTTTCCTTCGTGGCATTGGGCGTCCTCACCCTCTGCAAGTTCTACCTGCAGGGCTACCGAGCCTTCATGAATGACAACACCATGCACCGGTCAGTCCGCTGTCCGCCCAGCTGCCTTCTCATTCAGTCCATGTGATGCTGTGTGTTCGTGTCTGTTAAGTGTGTTCTGTGGACCACAGGTTTAAACACTGGGGGAACCTTTTTCCTTTCTGTCATCATTTTAAAAAGACAGAATATTTATGAATCTCTCTTCCCCTACCTCCCTCCTATCTCAGGGGGATGACAGAGGGCATCACGTTACTGATCCTGGCTGTCCAGACAGGTCTGATCGAACTGCAGGTCATCCACCGAGCCTTCCTCCTCAGTATCATCCTCTTCATCGTGGTGGCCTCCATCCTCCAGTCCATGCTGGAGATAGCTGACCCCATTGTACTGGCTCTCGGGGCGTCCCGGGACAAGTAAGATGTTCAAGGCTGATTTTGAAATGTGACTTTTTATTTTTGCTCTGCTTTCTACTAGGGCCCATAGGGTCATCCACACACAGAGAGAGAAATGTATTTAACCTTTATTTATACAGAGAAATGAGCAGCAGAGTCACTTAAAATGTAAACCCAACTATATGGTTGAATTCGACAACTTTATCGACCCCCTCCGAGGCGGTTCCCTACTAATGGGTGTGTTGGTGGTTGCTCTGTTCAGGAGCCTGTGGAAGCACTTCCGGGCCGTGAGTCTGTGCCTCTTCCTGCTGATCTTCCCAGCCTATATGGCCTACATGATCTGCCAGTTCTTCCTCATGGACTTCTGGCTCCTCATCATCATCTCCTCTAGCATCCTCACCTCACTGCAGGTACACACACACACACCAAGCTCTGTTGCTGTGGAGAGAGAGACGCATGGTGACGGGACGGGCGCGGTAAGGACCGTAAGCTGTAAGCTCCCCCATGCTATTCCCTGGCCACCTGTAAGTGTACGTTACCTCTGGAGTACGGAAAACCCTTCGCGCTCCGAGAGGTGGAGTCAACACGTGATTGGCCCTTTCATGTTTTCTATCTCCCTGTAATAAGAGCCACGGAAAGATCCTTTGGGTAAAGGATGTTTGGCATACCTTCTTGAAGTCTGTATCCAAAATGATTACTTCAGTAGCAGAGATCCCCACTCTGGGAATGTTATGTACTTGTAGAGAATGTTTTAAAACCAATATGAACTAAATCTAAAAGGGTACTTTAAAATATATGTTATTCTCAATCTAAACATGTTTCCGGTGACACCAAGACTGTCTTTGATGCATCTACACACTAATGGTTGTAATGTCTCACTGTTAACTGGATGGCTGGGTATAATCTCTTCATGAGAGGGCCATGAACATTACCTAGTCACGTCTTATTCTTTTAGAAAGCTCCGAAACAGATTGCTGGACAGTCTGATCAGGAGATTGGTGTTAAGGCTGGACCCCTGCGCCTCCAATGGCTGTGGATATTTAATCTGATGCCCCAGAGGCCTCATTTGAGGCCAACTGGATTGAAGCAGGGGCTGTCAGACGGAACTATCGCAATGCGATTTGGCCTAACAGAAGTCGATTTAAGCCAATGACCTTGAAAAGCCAATTTAAATGATAAGTGAAGTCCCCTGGGGGGGGGGGTCTTGATGTTTATGGATAGGCCTGGGTAAGACCAAGATGTCACAGCTTTCTCAACTTTAATGACTTATTTCTCTAGCATTATTCTGGATGCAGAAGGTATGTCAAACATCCTTCCCCTCCCAAATGACCTTTCTATGGATTTCAGATCCAAAACATCATCGTCTTTGGAATCGCCTTGGTGATTAGTTTTTTTTTTTTTTTTTTTTTTTTTTTTTTTAGAACATTCTAGTACGTTGACCTGAAGTGTTCTTCAACAGAACGGAGTACTGATTTAGCTTGTATATGACCTGTGATCCTAACCCTCCCTGTCCCCTAGGTGCTGGGCACCCTGCTCATCTACATCCTGTTCATGGTGGAGGAAGTCCGTAAGGAGCCCGTACAGAACATGGACGACGTCATCTACTACGTGAACGGGACCTACCGGCTGCTGGAGTTCCTGGTGGCGCTTGTGGTGGTGGCCTACGGCGTGTCAGAGACAGTGTTCGGGGAGTGGACGGTGATGGGCTCCACCATCATCTTCATTCACTCCTACTACAACGTGTGGCTGCGCGCCCAGCTGGGCTGGCAGAGCTTCCTGCTGCGCAGAGAAGCCGTCAACAAGATCAAGAGCCTTCCCACCGCCTCTGACCTGCAGCTGAAGAAGTACAACGACATCTGCGCCATCTGCTATCAGGTGTGTGTGTGGAAGAAGTGTGCATGCTTGAAGAGAGTGTTTGAGACCAATGTTATTGGTCTGATAAGTGTTTCAAACGCCTTCTGATTCGAAGAGGATGACAATACAGCTAGAGGGGATATGAAGTAGGTTCTCCTTCAACATAAAATAAATATATATTATTCATAGAGAAGGAACGTTTTTAGTTTGAATAAGGATATGTAACTGATACTTCCACTCATCAGAAAAGGGTCCGTGTTGAATCTGGCATTGTAGTAGGCTTTTCCAGTTCAGTAGTTAACCAGTGTCTTGTCCCTTCCTGTAGGACATGAAGTCTGCTGTCATCACCCCTTGCAGCCACTTCTTCCACGCTGGCTGTCTCAAGAAGTGGCTTTATGTACAGGAGACCTGCCCCCTCTGTCACAAACAGCTGAAGAGCCAATCACAGCCTGCCAATGCCACCGCAGCACCCGCCCAGGACATTCTACCAGCCAATCCCAACCCAGCAGAGGCTGGGCAAGGAGAGCCAGTGGCTGTTGTGGCTGAGGAGGACAAAACCGTTACTCAGAATGGTGTTCCTGTTGAAGGGAGCCAAGCCAGCCCCTCTGCTAACCCTAACCTTGAGGGTAAGGCAGAGGAGAATTCCCTGGGCCCCGAGCAGGCTGACACAGTGGACAGTGTGTATTTGGAGGGCCAGGTGAATGGTCTGTCACAGGGCTCGGGGGAGTCATGTCTCCGGCATCGCCAGCCCCAGCAGTCTGCCTCTTCACCTGCAGCAGCAACATCCACAGCATGTGGAGCTGAACTCTAGTCAGAACAGTCTGCCAGCCCCTGCTGCCTCTAAACCTCACTCCTGCATACTACCACCTCACACACAGCTAAAGACTGAGTAACCAAGATGGAGGTTGCTGGTTAACTGTTGGACTGACTTCCTATTGTCACTATCCAACACCTCCCCATTAATGAACTCATCTATTTGTTGGCCTGTTTCTTAGATTTTGTTTTTAAACTCATTAACATTTCATGGTTATTAATCCTATAGGATTGTATGAAATATGATGCAGACTTTAGTAATGTTTGATTCTGAGATGCCATACTGAACATCATTACATTTCACTGTTGAGAAATATGCATTGACTTCTCCCACTTGATGACAAAATACGTAAGTAGCCTTGTGTGAGCCAGAAACGCTCATGGCAGCAGGTTCCTGTAGCATGAGGCATGTTGATGTATGAGTACACGCCCTGGACGGGACTCTTGTCCAGGGGTCGGCAACCCTGGTCCTGGAGGGCCGCAGGCACCTCATGCTGGTTTTACCGGCCTGGAAGACCAGGTGTGTTGAATTTAGTCAATTACTGAAGTGATCCGTTAGCTCAGTTGGTCAGGTGTGGTGCCTAGTTGGAACAACATACTACAAAGCCCTAATATAAATGTGTGTCTATAAACATTTATATTGTATCTGAAGAGGAATTTTGATATGCCTGCCATTCAGTGTTAAAGCTGCACCCCCCCCCCAGTATGACGTGATCAGAGGCTTGTGTGAACACTTTAGTAACCCTCTCGGTTGAAGTGTGAAGAGAGCTGATCACCGATTTGAGGGAGTTACCAGCGCTGAATTGACCTAAAACAGTATTATTTGTCACAATTTTGAGAATGAATACATAGTATTATGTATGATCAAACTTGTCAAATGTTCCGTCAATTAATTGGTGGCCTTTGGACATTTTCTTGAGTCTATATTGGGAGAAGCGGCTAAGAGGGTACAGTATTTTACATGCATCATGACATCGACAGTTTGAAGAGGACTTTTAGCGTTTGAAATGCGTTCCTATTTGGAATGGAATGTTTCTTATGAGAAGCCCTACAAATTATTATTATTTTAGTTTTTGTTTTGAATACAAAGAATGACATGCTCTGTGAATGCTGATTTCCAGTCAAATTGTTTTGGTGAGAAATTTGCCTGGTGTTGCCTTTTTTATTTTTACAAAACTGCTGAATGTAGAATTTGACAATCTAATTTTAACCTGTATATTCTGCAGTCTTTTTGTGTTGGTGATTTTGAATGTTATAGGTGGTGATGGATCGGCCACAACTTCCAACATCACCATGCAAGCTCTATCCTGGAACCCACACGCCTTCCATTGTGAATAAGAATTTGCTCTTAATTGACTTGCCTCGTTAAATATAAATAAAACCCACAAGGGCTCCCGAGTGGCGCAGTGGTCTAAGGCACTGCAGCTCAGTGCTTGAGGCGTCACTACAGACACCCTGGTTTGATCCTGGGCTGCATCACAACCGGCGTGATTGGGACTCCCATAGGGTGGTGCACAATTGGTCCAGGTTTGGCCGGTGTAGGTTGTCATTAGTAAGAAGTTGTTCTTAACTGACTTGCCTAGTTACATAAAATAAAAGGCCATAGGGGTGGAAGGTGAAGGCAAATGTCAAGAGAACTGGCATGGGGTGGAATTAGCTGGAGAAAAATACCCAGATCAGTGTGATCGGGGTAGGAGGTGAGGAGAGATTTGAGTGAGGGGAGGATCTTCTCTGACCACCTCCAATGGGTTTTGACCATGAGGTGAGGAGAGATTTGAGTGAGGGGAGGATCTTCTCTGACCACCTCCAATGGGTTTTGAGAAGGAGGTGAGGAGAGATTTGAGTGAGGGGAGGATCTTCTCTGACCACCTCCAATGGGTTTTGAGAAGGAGGTGAGGAGAGATTTGAGTGAGGGGAGGATCTTCTCTGACCACCTCCAATGGGTTTTGTGAAGGAG
The DNA here is from genome assembly GCF_036934945.1 of Oncorhynchus masou masou. Taxonomy (NCBI): domain Eukaryota; kingdom Metazoa; phylum Chordata; class Actinopteri; order Salmoniformes; family Salmonidae; genus Oncorhynchus; species Oncorhynchus masou. Next base: position 87,856,774 of record NC_088223.1, on the reverse strand, counting down.
GTGAGGAGAGAGGATGCAAGGAGTATGCAATTGAGGTTCTTCCCTAGTCTTGAGTTTAGCAGAGACAAACAACCAGGTTTTTGGAGCCTGTTCTGGCACAGCATTAAAGTTGTCAAGTCTGTGTCAGTCCTACTTTACAATACACAGACCTTATACCATATGTGTCAGTCCCACTTTACAATACACAGACCTTATACCATATAAACTGGATGGTTTGAGCCCAGAATTATGATTTGCTGAAAACCATGGTAAAGCAGACCATATACAATAGATATGACATATTAATTTAACTGCTCTAATTCCGTTGGTAACCAGTTTTTAATAGCCATAAGGCTCCTCGGGGGTTTGTTCTAAATGGCCACTGTACCGTAGTTAAGATCTGAGTCCAGACACTCCCCTTACCTGTGGTATATTGGCTTTATACCACACCCCCTAGAGTTTTGTGTAAATAACTGGTAATACACATGTTATTACATTGTGTGTATTTTCTAAAATGTCTTGGTTGGTGAACAACCATTGAGTTGTACGTACAATACTATAGCCACAAGGACTTCACTGTAACGTGTCTTTTCATAATTGCCATGAACCACTTTGGAAAAACCTGGTCACAATGATTCTGTCACAAACTGAAATTAGGGGAACTGTTTGAATTTTAGCAACCAGGAAATGGCGGTGCGATTTCTGCATAGTGCGTCTTTAAGTTTAGCAAATGTATTTAGTTTGACGTCATTACTGTTTATAAATGTTCCAATAAAAACACGTGGTCAGTTTTCATAAAATCTTTGTCACTCAAATAAATGAGCATTGTTCAAACACATGGTATAAACCTCAAGGTTTTCATGGACAAATCTAACCTAACAATTTCACAACAACTACCTTATACACACAAGTGTAAAGGGATGAAGAATATGTACATACAAATATATGAATGAGTGATGGTACAGAACAGCATAGGCAAGATGCTGTAGATGGTATTGGGTACAGTATATACATATGAGATGAGTAATGTAGGGTATGTAAACATTATATGAAGTGGCATTGTTTAAAGTGGCTAGTGATACATTTGACATCAATTTCCATCAATTCCCATTATTAAAGTGGCTGGAGTTGAGTCAGTATGTTGGCAGCAGCCACTCAATGTTAGTGGTGGCTGTTTAACAGTCTGATGGCCTTGAGATAGAAGCTGTTTTTCAGTCTCTCGGCCCCTGCTTTGATGCACCTGTACCGACCTCGCCTTCTGGATGATAGCGGGGTGAACAGGCAGTGGCTCGGGTGGTTGTTGTCCTTGATGATCTTTATGGCCTTCCTGTGGCATCGGGTGGTGTAGGTGTCCTGGGGGGCAGGTAGTTTGCCCCCGGTGATGCGTTGTGCAGACCTCACTACCCTCTGGAGAGCCTTACGGTTATGGGTGTTGCTGCAGTTGCCGTACCAGGCGGTGATACAGCTGCCAGGATGCTCTCGATTGTGCATCTGTAAAAGTTTGTGAGTGCTTTTGGTGACAAGCTGAATTTCTTCAGCCTCCTAAGGTTGAAGAGGCGCTGCTGCGCCTTCTTCACGATGCTGTCTGTGTGGGTGGATCAATTCAGTTTGTCAGTGATGTGTATGCCGAGGAACTTAACACTTACTACCCTCTCCACTACTGTTCCATTGATGTGGATAGGGGGGTGTTCCCTCTGCTGTTTCCTGAAGTCCACAATCATCTCCTTTGTTTTGTTGACGTTGAGTGTGAGGTTATTTTCCTGACACCACACTCCAAGGGCCCTCACCTCCTACCTGTAGGCCATCTCGTCGTTTTTGGTAATCAAGCCTACCACTGTAGTGTCGTCTGCAAACTTGATGATTGAGTTGGAGGTGTGCGTGGCCACGCAGTCGTGGGTGAACAGGGAGTACATGAGAGGCCTCAGAACGCACCCGTGTGGGGCCCCAGTGTTGAGGATCAGCGGGTGGAGATGTTATCTGCCCTCACCACCTGGGGGGCGGTCCATCAGGAAGTCCAGTACCCAGTTGCACGGGGCGGGGTTGAGACCCAGAGCTTGATGATGAGTTTGGAGGGTACTATGGTGTTAAATGCTGAGCTGTAATCGATGAACAGCATTCTCACATAGGTATTCCTCTTGTCCAGATGGGTTAGAGCAGTGTGCAGTGTGATTGCGTCTGTGGACCTATTGGGGCGGTAAGCAAATTGGAGTGGGTCTAGGGTGTCAGGTAGGGTGGAGGTGATATGGTCCTTGACTAGCCTCTCAAAGCACTTGATGATGGAAGTGAGTGCTACGGGGCGGTAGTCGTTTAGCTCAGTTACCTTTAGCTTTCTTGGGAACAGGAACAATGGTGGCCCTCTTGAAGCATGTGGGAACAGCAGACTGGGAAAGGATTGATTGAATATGACCGTAAACACACAAGCCAGCTGGTCTGCGCATGCTCTGAGGATGCCATCTGGGCCTGCAGCCTTGCGAGGGTTGACACGTTTAACCCAACTCACAAAACCACAGGTTTTGGTAGGTTTTGTTTGATTGCCTTGCGGACGGAATAGCTACACTGTTTGTATTCAGTCATGTTTCCGGTCACCTTGCCTTGGTTAAAAGCAGTGGATCGCGCTTTCAGTTTCGCGGGAATGATGCAATCAAGCCATGGTTTCTGGTTTGGGAATGTTTTAATCATTGCTATGGGAACGACATCACCGATGCACTTTCTAATGAACTCGCTCACCGAATCAGCGTATTCGTCAATGTTGTTGTTTGACGCAATGCGGAACATATCCCAATCCACGTGATCAAAGCAGTCTTGAAGCGTGGAATCAGATTGGTTGGACTGAGCACGGGAGCTTCCTGTTTTAGTCTCGGTCTATAGGCTGGGAGCAACAAAATTGAGTGGTGGTCAGCTTTTCCAAAAGGAGGGCGGGGGACGGCTGACGTTACAATAACAATGATCCAGGGTTTTACCAGCCCTGGTAGCACAATCAATATGCTGATAGATTTTAGGGAGTCTTGTTTTCAGATTAGCCTTGTTAAAATCCCCAGCTACGATGAATGCAGCCTCGGGATATGTTGTTTCCAGTTTACATAGAGTCAAATAAAGTTTGTTCAGGGCCATCGATGTGTTTGCTTGGGGGGGAATATATACGGCTGTGATTATAATCAAAGAGAATTATCTTGGTAGATAATGCGGTCGACATTTGATTGTGAAGAATTGTAAGTCAGGTGAACAGAAGGACTTGAGTTCTGGTATATTGTTATGATCACACCACGTCTCGTTAATCATAAGGCATACCCCCCCGGCCCTCTTCTTACCAGAAAGATGCTTGTGTTTGTCGGCGCGATGCGTGAAGAAACCAGCTGGCTGTACCGACTCCGATAGCGTGTCTCAGGTCAGCCATGTTTCCATGAAGCAAAGAACGTTACAGTCTCTGATGTCCTTCTGGAATGCTACTCTTGCTCGGATTTCATCAACCTTGTTGTCAAGAGACTGGACATTGGCGAGTAGTATGTTCGGGAGTGGTGCGCGATGTGCCCGTCTCCGGAACCTGGCCAGAAGACCGCTTCGTCTGCCCCTTTTACCGCGACAGTGTTTTGGTTCGCCGGCTGGGATCCGATCCATCGTCCTGGGTGGTGGGCAAAACACAGGATCCGCTTTGGGAAAGTCGTATTCCTGGTCGTAATGATGGTGAGTTGACGTTGCTCTTATATTCAGTAGTTCCTCCCGACTGTATGTAATGAAACCTAAGATTACCTGGGGTACCAATGTAAGAAATAACACATAAAAAAACAAACAACTGCATAGTTTCCTAGAAATGCGAAGCGAGGCGGCCATCTCTGTTGGCACCGGGAGTTGATCCTAGATATGTCTCGCTGGTGAGTTTACAGACATATTCAATCTCTACCTATCCCAGTCTGCTGTCCCCATATGCTTCAAGATGGCCACGATTGTTCCTGTACCCAAAAAGGCAAAGGTAACGACCCGCCCTCCAGGACCCCTACAGCACCCGATGTCACAGGAAGGCCAAAATGATCATCATGGACATCAACCACCTGAGCCATTGCCTGTTCACCCCACTATCATCCAGGCGAGGTCAGAACATGTGCATCAAAGCTGGGACTGAGAGACTAAAAAACAGCTTCTATCTCAATGCCATCAGACTGTTAAATAGCCATCACTAGCACAGAGAGGCTGCTGCCTATAGGCATAGACTAGGAATCACTGGCCACTTTAAGGAATTGAACACTAGTCACTTTAATAATGCTTACATATCTATCATTACTCATCTCATATGTATATACTGTATTCTATACTATTCTACGGTATCTCATTCAATTGATAATGCTTACATATCTATCATTACTCATCTCATATGTATATACTGTATTCTATACTATTCTACGGTATCTCATTCACTTAATAATGCTTACATATCTATCATTACTCATCTCATATGTATATACTGTATTCTATACTACGGTATCTCATTCAATTGATAATGCTTACATATCTATCATTACTCATCTCATATGTATATACTGTATTCTATACTATTCTACGGTATCTCATTCTTAATAATTATCTCATTCTCATCTCATATGTATATACTGTATTCTATACTATTCTACGGTATCTCATTCACTTGATAATGCTTACCTATCTATCATTACTCATCTCATATGTATATACTGTATTCTATACTATTCTATGGTATCTCATTCACTTAATGCTTACTTATCTTGCATTACTCATCTCGTATGTATAGAAAAACAGTATCTTAGACTGTTCTGCTCTGACATCGCTCGTACATATGTACAGTTAAAGTCGGATGTTTATATACACTTAGGATGGAGTCATTAAAACAAATTTTTTTCAACCACTCCAACAATATTCTTGTTAACAAACTATAGTTTTGGCAAGTCGGGTTCGGACATCTACTTTGTGCATGACACAAGTCATTTTTCCAACAATTGTTTACAGACAGATTATTTCACTTATAATTCACTGTATAACAATTCCAGTGGGTCAGAAGTTTACCCACACTAAGTTGACTGTACCTTTAAACAGCTTGGAAAATTCCAGAAAATGTCATGGCTCTAGAGGCTTCTCATAGGTTAATTGACATAATTTGAGTCAATTGGAGGTGTACCTGTGGATAGATTTAATGTCCTTCCTTCAAACTCAGTGCCTCTTCGCTTGACCTCATAGGAAAATCAAAATAAATCAGCCAAGACCTCAGAAAAAAAATTGTAGACCTCCACAAGTCTGGTTCATCCTTGGGAGCAATTTCCAAATGCTTGAAGGTACCACGTTCATCTGTACAAACAATAGTACACAAGTATTAACACCATGGGACCACGCAGCCGTGTATGTAAAATGTTCTTTGCATACAAGCTTACCCAATACCAAAATGATGGATCTTTCTTGTCTTATTTACAAATGTTTGCACACAGCATGCCAGATATGAAGACCTAATGTTCAAAACCTTAAATACAGTATAAAGCCTCTACCTCTGCAACAAGCTCAAAAGCTAGATTGAATTTTTGAATAAACATATCATTGAGAAATTGCTGATCGTAAATTGTGTAAAATAGACCAACCACAGCTGATTCCAATCTCAATCGGAGACATAGCCAGGTGTTGAAGTTCTTTCAATTACATGGACATACGCAGTACAAAGAGGACTCTGTGAATTGATTTTGTTCAATGTGGATACAGAACAACACAGAGGAGCAGAGAGAGAAAAAATAATGTCTGGACCAGGGAGAGGCGTAGCTGGACCAGGGAGAGGAGGAGCTGGACCAGGGAGAGGAGTAGCTGGACCAGGGAGAGGAGTAGCTGGACCGGGCAGAGGAGTAGCTGGACCGGGCAGAGGAGTAGCTGGACCGGGCAGAGGCGTAGCTGGACCGGGGAGATGAGTAGCTGGACCGGGCAGAGGAGTAGCTGGACCGGGCAGAGGCGTAGCTGGACCGGGGAGATGAGTAGCTGGACCAGGACAAGGGGGAAGGAGAGGTAGTTGGACGAGGGAGAGGCGTAGCAGGACGAGGGAGAGGCGTAGCAGGACGAGGGAGAGGCGTAGCAGGACAAGGACAAGGGAGAAGGAGAGGTAGGGGGAGAGGAGTAAGAATGCGTGGTGATATTCAAAGGAGAGTAAGAGCTGTTGTCACTGATGACATAAGAGACACCATCATAGACCATGTGATAATCCATGGTCTATCACTAAGAGAGACTGGTGAAAGAGTCCAGTCTAATACCATGGTCTATCACTGAGAGAGACTGGTGAAAGAGTCCAGCCTAATACCATGGTCTATCACTGAGAGAGACTGGTGAAAAAGTCTAATACCAGTCCAGTCCAGTCTAATACCATGGTCTATCACTGAGAGAGGCTGGTGAAAGAGTCCAGTCTAATACCATGGTCTATCACTGAGAGAGACTGATGAAAGAGTCCAGAGCTGGTGAAAGAGTCCAGTCTAATCTCACTGAGAGAGGCTGGTGAAAGAGTCCAGTCTAATACCATGGTCTATCACTGAGAGAGACTGATGAAAGAGTCCAGTCTAATACCATGGTCTATCACTGAGAGAGACTGATGAAAGTGTCCAGTCTAATCTCACAGACTGATGAAAGAGTCCAGTCTAATACCATGGTCTATCACTGAGAGGCTGGTGAAAGTTCCATTATCAGGAATTTTCAACAAACCAACAGGTAAGTAATGCATTTCACAAGGGCTCCTTCTATCATTACTGTTGCTATGTCCCACTGTAACGGTAGGCCACCAGTCCCAATGCAAATACATATGTTGTATTTTTGTTCCTCTAAAGGACGCAAAGTCTTCCTCCCTCTGGGGGAAGAGGAAAGCTCCTCAGTGAAGACCAAGAGCCATTGTAGGATTGGTCATTGCTGACAATGCAATAAAACAGAGCTATTCAGACCAGAATTGTAGAGGAGGGAGGGAAACATGAGGGAACAGGAGGGAGGAAACATGAGGACATGTGTGATTGCATGGGTCAATGTAGCATTCCCACATTCACATGCAATCACAAACTGGTTTGCAGCCCATCCAAGAATGATTTGCCTTTTCCTCCCCCATTCACATTCAATCACAAACTGGTTTGCAGCCCATCCAAGAATGGTTTGCCTTTTCCTCCCCCCTACTCACCTTTCCTCCCCCCTACTCACCTTTCATCCCCCTCACTCACCTTTCCTCCCCCCCTACTCACCTTTCCTCCCCCCCCTACTCACCTTTCCTCCCCCTACTCACCTTTCCTCCCCCTACTCACCTTTCCTCCCCCCCCTACTCACCTTTCCTCCTCCCCCCTACTCACCTTTTCCTCCCCCTACTCACCTACTAACCAAGCATTTCTATCCAAGGTGCAGAGACATCTCAGCTGAAGACTGTCAGGAGTGGATGTGGCATGCCAAGCGTTTCTATACAAGGTGCAGAGACGTCTCTGCTGAAGACTCCCAGAAGTGGATGAGGCAGGCCAAGCGGTATATAACAAAGTATTGAGATAAAAAAAGTATTTAGTCATCATGGGTACACTTCAACTTCAAATAAATTCATTAAAAATCCTACAATGTGATTTTCTGGATTTTTTTTCTCATTTTGTCTGTCATAGTTGAAGTGTACATATGATGAAAATTACAGGCCTCTCATCTTTTTAAGTGGGAGAACTTGCACATTTGGTGGCTGACTAAATACTTTTCCCCCCACTGTATATCCTATGTCTGAGTTGACAGATGCACTGTAGGACATTATTGAGGGGGAATGGTCCAAGGTCCACACCACAGGTCAGTAAAATACTGTACCAGCAGTGGTCTCTCTAACTTTAGACTGATTAAAAATATATTGCTTTGACAAAGACCGATTTGATGTCGAAATGCGTCAGCAGAGGTGGGACCAAGTCATTATTATTCAGTCTCAAATCACAAGGTTCGAGTCTCAAGTCAAGTCCCAAGTAGAACGGGTCGAGTCAAGTCCCAAGTAGAACAGGTTGAGTCAAGTCCCAAGTAGAACGGGTTGAGTCAAGTCCCAAGTAGAACGGGTTGAGTCAAGTCCAAGTCATGCATAATAAGAGCAAGTTGAGTAGAGTCACAAGTTTTGTGAAATGTCTATACATGCAATGACTTGTTCTTTGTCTATTTATTGAGGCTACCAGACTTTATTGAGGCTACCAGACTTTATTGAGGCTACCAGACTTTTCATTATTTTGTCTACATCACATTATGATTATACATTAATTAATTTGAACAACAAATTCGAAAATACAAGCTTCAAGACTGAATTATCAATTTCAAGAAATCTGTACATACCAAAAGACCAGTAAGCATATGCTGGTAATTGTTGGTTGATGCCCCATTGCTGGTCAGCTTGCAAAGTAAACCGTTTAATATTATTTTGGAGATGCATATTTATTTATGGTAAATCCTCTCTCTCTACAATGTGATGTTTGCGCTGCACCCATCCTAAAACTGTACAGCAAATCAACAATCTTTTCGATAAGTGGTTCTCAAACTTTTTGACCCACGACCCCAAAAAATAGTGGTTCAAAGCTTGCAAACCCCCGCACACGCGAACACACGCGAACACAATCGCTGCGCAAATGTAGCCTGTCATTACAGCTATAAATGGTGAACAGGCAGTTAACCCACTGTTCCTAGGCTGTCATTGAAAATAAGAATTTGTTCTTAACTGACTTGCCTAGTTAAATAAAGGTAAAATACATCTCTCTCTGTCTGAGGATGACAGAAAGGCTACGGCTACATCAGAAAAGCAGCCATATCTTGAGCATCTAGAGAGATGGAATTATAGCGGGCAGGTACTGTGTAGAGAGGCTCTGTCTGGACGTTGTTGTTGGGAGGGTGTCCTTTCGTCAGTTTCGTATAAAGACATAAGCAGATCAAGTGCAGACTCTGGATTTGTAGTCAATGATCAATACTCAGGGTTAATAGCACAATAATGTAAAGACTTAGGCCCTCAGTCCTCCAGAGTTGGGGTGTACCTGGACTACAAGGCAGGAATTCTGTCCTTACAGCGTCTCTGAAAAATTGGCCATCCTCCACTGAGTCCAGACCACATTCAATGAGGCTCTTTATCCTGGGCTTTGGTTTTATGATGAAACCATTGCTAAACTGTGTGATTTGTAGTAGAAGTTCAAGCACCCATAAGGAGGATATGTTGTTATTCTCTATTACTCTGTAGAGATCTATTACCCTTGTAGAGATATTAAACTTTTTTTAAACTAATAAACAAAATGCTGAAAACATGAATTATCCTTGGTCTTGCTTTCTCATTTTCATTGACAATAAACCTTTGGCTCGTCTACATGCATGGACACCAATGGCCTTTTGAGATGTGATGACAAGACCATAGAATAGATAAGTGTATATAACCAAGTTACATTTGTTATCATTTTTCTATTTGTTTTTGAAACTCTACATTGTTGGGCAGGCACCATATGTAAGCACTTCACTGTTGTTTACATAGCATGTGACAAATACAATTTGATTTGAGGTGCACTTGGCCACAAAAACCTGTTTTGGCATGGGTAGCAGCACAAATGGCTTTCTCCATTTTAAAGTTGTCAACAGATGGACTTCTTATGGGATCACAGCTCAGCAGGAGTGATCAGCCAATTATACTCCAGCACTGCAGGTGAAAGTAGGCCTAAATCACCAACTTTGGCTTTATGCCTGTAGTAGACAGTTCACTCCAGTGGGCACCTTTTCAGTTTGTTGCTGCCAATAAACTCGGAAGAAATGTCAGTCTACTACTTTGAAATGGAGATGGCGCTAAAAGGCACTGCCCAAACAGAAGCTAAAAAGTGTGCTCTCCCCCCAAAATAAATAAATACATACATGACCCCCCAAATATAATACTAACGCTACCTGGTATATTGTGTTAAATGCATGACCTCTATACGCTTAGTTTGCATCTTGAGTTCAAATTAAACTTGTATCTAGAACACACATCGACTATTGATGCATTGATTGTGCCTCCTGAGATCTAGGACACACGGTGGCGACGTTTCATCACTTTTGAAGGTGTAAAATCCTTGCACTTCAAGACCATCTGCAGACGGTAAAATAGTAAGCCGGCCTGTGGTTAAACCTTTAAGTATTCGTCTAAATTCAGTATATTATCCTGTTTTAATGTTTAGCCAGTGTCCTATGCCAACTACACACGTTCAGCCGGAATGTTACAATGAAACACAACAACTCAATGCAGCCTACTACGACGTAGGACTATACAAGAGAATGGCAATTGATAAGTGGCAGTTGGTTAGGAGTAGCACGAAAGAGTGGATCTAGAAACTATTAGCAGCAGGACAGTGTGCCAGGTACCTAAAACGTGCCTCAGTTGCGTTTACACAGACAGCCCAATTCTGATTAAAAAAAAAATCACTAATTGGTATTCTGACCAATCAGATCAGCTCTGAAAAATATCTGATGTGTTAAGATCTGATGTGATCGGTCAAACGACCAATTAGTGGTAAAATACATCAGAATTGGGCTACCTGTGGAAACGCAGCGTTATTTTCCTTCGTTGCCAATAATCCATCCGAGACATGATGCCTATTGACCACCGGAGGGAGCCGCAGTTGCATTTCAACTTTACTCCGTCACCAAACTTAGATGATTGAATCAACCATTTACAGAGGAAAGACCGTGGTGGGTGAGTAGAGTATAGCCTACCTCCGCACAAGCGTTAGCAACCTGTGTAGTCTTTCATCAGCACCCACAAAACCAACTTGTATTTAACGGCAGCAGGTAGCCTAATGGTTCAGAGCGTAGGGCCAGTAACTGAAAGGTAGCCTGTTCGAATCCCCAAGCCTACTATTTGAAAAAAATGTTAACATACCCTTGAGCAAGGCAATTAACTTAAATCACTCTGGTTAAGAGCGTCTGCTCAATGACTGAAATGCAAATGTAGCTTAATTGAATTTGACTTTGCTCCATTCTAGTAGCCTAGAGTGAATTGTTTTGGTGGCTAGTTTATTGTGAAATGTATCTGATTTAAAATTATACATATATATATATTGAAATATTGGTGAACATTGAGTTGACAATGCGTTCTAATTCATTAGATGCAATTTTTGTTCAATAGTTTAGGCCTTTACTCAAACAAGAGACTCAAATAATATGTATTCATCTTACTAATATACCTACTATGTTATGATACTGTTAGGCTAAGAACTATATGCTTATTTTATCGGTCTTGTGCACTGGGCCATTTAGATTTGTGGTTTGGAAGTCTGTGAAGGAATTAGATGAAGCCTATTTAAATATATACATCCATCTCTGATGTGAACACTTTGGAGGATAGTGGGAGGTAAACCATATCCATGTCTCAGGTGTGTCAGTCAGTCACGGAGAAGAGGAAAACAAACGGCTTTACATTTTTACCTGTTGTCTGTATATAGGCTATAAAATAACTCAGCCCAATAAGGTCAAAAAGTGTCATGTATAGTGACAGGCAAAATGTGCTAAATTTAACCGGGAAAATGTTGGCCTCTTTTAATCGTCCACGTTCTTCGTTTTTTAAATGTGTATTATTTGCCTAAATCATGATTCATGAAATTACTGATCAGAGTTTTTCTCTCTCGCGCTGCAAAATAGTCATAGCCTATTTCAGACTATTTATTTATCGCCGATAAAAAGCAGATTCAGAGAGAAAGGCAAAGACGAGGAATCTGGTAACAATTATGCCACATTGTTATTTCGAGCTAATTATTGCTGTCATTGTTTATCTCAGCGCTTCTTGTGGCGTTAGCATAAACAGTTACATTTAAATTGGAACCGTGAATGTGTTTTGTTTCATACCATATGGGTTTCATAAATGAGGTGAAACAATTGTATACAAACTAAGTGAGAAGAGGCAGGATAGTCTCTGTTTTGTGAAACAACTCTGTATGTCTGCCGCATTTCTCCACCACATGAAAGCAGAGTTTGGTCTTGAGACCAAAACTGCAATACAATTTTCTCACCCCCCCAAAAAATACTAGTATCTTCAACACCATGTCTTGATATTAACCCTGCTTATCGCATTTTCTGAACTCATCTCACGACTGTAACCTTGATATATGGGCCCATCACATAGCCTTGCATTGATACAGCCTGAAATTCAGTAACATGTTTGAAAGGCACGAGCTTTCACTTGCATGATATCATATGGATATATATAATGTTTTATATATAATTTCTAAATGGAACAAACAGTTAGGCTAAATGTTGTTCTGTATTCCTATATTGCAGTTGGATATATTAAAGTGTGTACAAGGATGTAAACTTCCACTGGTGTATCTGAAGTACGGACATCTGTGCAAAGTCTTCTAGTGGTGTTAGAATGTTTTTACATACGTGAACCATGGGTTGACATCTATAGTTTAATACTGTTCACTAGCCTAGCTAAGCCTAACATTAATCGTTTAAGACAGAGATTCCGGTGTGCTCAAACGTGTCTCTTCTCCCCTCTCCACTGCGGCCAAACAATGAGAGACTAAAACTAGATATATTGAAAAAAGTTGTTTTTTAAAATATATATTTTCCCCATAATAAGAAACACATCAAGGCCAGCGCTTTATCCAAAACTGATTCAGACATCTCTCACTGGGGGTTACACAGTCAGACACGTTTTCAAGACATATCGGAACTAATCAGAATTTCATCTCTTGTACGCTTCACTTCATGCAACCCATGTTTCGATATGGAGTTATCTTTGGCAACATTCTCCGAAAGCTCCTTTAAAGTGATCTCTGGCTTTGGCTGCGAGAGTGCGACTGTTGCGCGGTGGAGGTAAGGGAAGGGGCGGCCTTAAATACATCGCCTAATGAGGCGAGCCGTGGTTGGGCGTATCTGACACTGGGCTCGTCTTTGTTTGGGGGCAGCCCGCCTCTTACAGTCACTCCCTCTTCCCTCTGCTGGGGCTAGTGTGCTTGTGTTTAGTTCTCAGAGATAGTCAAATAGGATTCCTTTGGGAAGGGACACAAATCACTCCCATTTTAACAAGAGGAACAACACGGGATCTGCCTACACAAGGGTCCTCATCTTCTTGATTTCTTATTAATTTCCATTTGACAGAGATCATTGGGAAAAAGGAAACAAAGAGAGAGTAAAGGAAGAAAAAACTTGTCAGGGGATGAAGACATTTGATCTAGAACAATCTGAAAGCTCTAGTTGATCCCACTGACACCAGGGCTCGCTCATAGAGCAAGTATCCCCAATACAGGAGCGACATCGTCAAAAACCTCAAGCGAGATTTTGTTAATTTGCGCCGTCTTGCGTTTCGCTCGTTTGTCTTTTGATCTCCGTTTGAAGTGATTCTGTCTATGAGGCACCTGAATTTCGATACCTCGTCTTTGGACTCTTTTCGTATTTTTCTCTTGGTTTGAAGTAAACAGACAGACACACTGTCACAGGCATCAACGCGGACCCAGCACCATCCCACGCCCACGCCCGCCTTTTACCTGTGATTAGAGAACTGATTTTGGGACACTCGGTAAACAGAGAGAGAGGGAGCGCGATTTTGTAATGTTTGGGATTCAGGAGAGCATCCAAAGGAGTGGGAGTAGTTTGAAAGAGGAACCCATCGGGTCTGGGATGAACGCAGTTCGGACATGGATGCAGGGAGCCGGGGTGTTGGATGCGAACACCGCCGCTCAAAGGTAAGAAGCCGGAGACAGGCTCTTCCTCCCGGCGCGAAGGTTCCACCAGCGCACGGATGGTCCATGGTCCACACTGTTTTGGGAAACTATATTTTCAATGGACCAAATATTTTTTTGTCGCTCGCTACACTTGCAGTTTAGCGTACATGCTTTTTGCTCGAAGAATTGTTTTAAGTTTTCTTTGCCGCGGCAATGATGCTCCCCTCACCAGTGGGTGTTTAGCATGTAGCCTTATGGATGACTTCTATACTCTACTGTTAATTGGACATAGACAGAACAGTTAAAATAGGAGTCATAATAGTTATAATATAATAACTATAATATCATGATAATAAAAACATGTTAATTAAATTGGCCATGGAAATATGTTTCGTATATAGGCTTGCGTAGGCCTATCAATGCCACGAGCCTGGAGTATTGACAGGCATATCAACTCAACATCTTCATTAAAAGAGCCCACTTCTAAACATTCATTTTCCAAATTAGGCTATTTGTCGCACTGTTTAAAATTAGGCAAGTATCAAAAGATTCGCTTCGCAAAAAGGAACAGGATTTACACGGTTCGCTTCACAAACATGAACAGGACTTACACAAGTTTTACTCTCTAAGAGGCTAAGAACTTATTTCAAACGCTTAAGTCTGGTGATGCTCTAACAACGACTACCCCTTGCATGTCTATCCACAGTGGAGTGGGTCTTGCCCGGGCTCATTTTGAGAAGCAACCGCCATCAAATCTTCGAAAATCCAACTTCTTTCACTTCGTTTTGGCTCTATATGACAGACAAGGACAGCCTGTGGAAATCGAAAGGACGTCTTTCCTCGGTTTTGTCGAGAAGGAAAAGGTGAGTGATTTAATATATATATATTTTAGCAGCTTCTGTACGCACACTAAATTTCCCACATCCACATTTTGACACATAAAAAAGTCCAAAGCCTAGCTGTATCAGACTAATCGAGTTTGAAATGAAAAACCATTCAACCTGTGTATAGACCTGTGTATTTGTTTTGGGAAGCTTTACAAATATTTCCACATGTTCATGGCAATTAGGCTACATGCTCGTAATAGCCTAATAGTAACAAAATCCGAATGACAATGGACCTAATTATACTGATACTATAAAGAATAATACTACTAATAAAATATTCGTAGAATAATATTTGTAGAATAATATTTTGTATTTTGAAGTTGATACGGTATAGCCTTGTTGCCGTTGTATCTCTAAATATGTATACTTGTTTAAAATAATATAAAATATTTGACATAATACAATTAAAATCGATGTGTTTATCTCATTACAAAATATCAAGATTTAGCCTACTGTTATAGAAATATATTGGGAAATTATTTTGTGCATTTCAGTACATAAAACATAGGCTTAATAACATGATTTTTCCAATAAACCAGTTTCCATGTATTTGTATGGTAGCACTACATTAAGTAGCATAATTACTGCAGTGTCTTTTTGAGACGTTTCTCACCTTCAGCCATGCAAACAGTTCTCTATAGCCTACAGTTCAATAAGTGGCTGTTGAACGATACAAAATGTACGTGTACAATAATTATGCTACATTTCGCCAATCCAGATTATTATCAGATTATTATCGAGCTGATAATCAATACACTAGTTTATTTCTGCGAGCTCAGTCTAATTTGAACACAAGCGGACAAATATCCATTTTTATCAAATTGATTTGAACTCCACTTTAAACCTGCTCATTTACAGGAATCCACTGGAGAGAAGACTAACAACGGGATACATTATAGACTGCAACTTCTCTACAGTAATGGTAAGTGTACAACATTGGTCAACTCTCCAGTCGACAATGTTGTGCTTGTGTTCTTAGTCGCAGGAAACGGATACGTATGACCACAAACATGATTTGCATTACATTCTACAGAAATAACAGCACCAGGTGTCTTTTAGTTGAGCCTTTTCCCTAAAGTCATATTTAAGTTAATTTAAGATCAAGTAATTGTTACATATGAACAGACAAATCAAACGTTTAATTTTGGATTTAAAAAAATAAACATGCAATCATCAGTTAGACATCTGCTATAGAAACAGGTAGTCTATACTGTGAGTGAAAGAAAATCAACGTTTTTTTATCAGTAATAATAGCCTGGTGTAGAAGCAATACAATATTTACGGCTTTCTGAATCCCATGACCCGAATTGTCTTTTCATAATTAACAATTATCATAGCTAAATATTTTCCGCATATAAGCAGTCCAACCTGCGAGCACGTGTAGTGTACCTTGATCACAATGGCCTTGGTCCATCTTGTGACCCCGTCAGCAGCTATTTGTCTCACAGCAAAACAATCTAACTGTTTTTAGGTCGCCGTGTCGTGTGTTTGTCTATGATTGTTTTTGTGGGCTATGCTGTTCATTTTATTAGCGTCAATTGGTGTCGTTTTCATTGTTTCCATCACATTGCGAAGCTTCACAGTCTGTCTAGCAAACTAATTCTATTTGATTGTGTTAAGCTAATTAATGAATAGGCTCTAACCCATTGCGCAACAATATATTGTGACATTATTTCTGCCTTTTCCGTTGTCACTACCGGCTTGGAAGTATGGGCCTACGTTTCCTTTGTGTTTTTCATTTGTCTCAAATAGGTGTTTGGCAATAACTATTGTGTAATCCACCACAAATTGTGCCAATATTGTTTAAAGACTAACGATATTCACTAACATTGCTAATATCCATGGGAAATACATTTTGTTTGCCAATATTGAAAATAAATTGTGACTCTAATGTCAAGCATTATTGAATTATATTTTTCAATAATGAATGGTCCTCCTGAAGTCTGGAGGATGAAGTTCAGTAACTGATTTAGTTTTAATCCAACCTTTGCTGAAAAATGTTTATTTATTGACACAAGTGAATTGCTTTAGATTAAGAATACTGTAATGGTAAATTACATACCAAAAATTAATTTAATTAACCTGCAGAGTATCTTTAATATTTTCAGTGAGGCCGAATTTGTTGCCTCAATGCATAGTTTGGCATTTATGATAGTCATCGTCTCTGTTTCAATGTGTGACATTGTGTATCAGGCCAGGGTACCTAATTCTATTGAAACCGTCTCCACTCATGTCTTTTCTCCTGTTCTTTCCTTCTCTCTCTCTCTCTCTCTCTCTCTCTCTCTCTCTCTCTCTCTCTCACACTCTCTCTCTTTCTCTCTCTCTCGCTCTCTCTCTCTTTCTCTCTCTCTCGCTGTCTCTCTGTGTGTGTGTGTGTGTTAGGCATCAGGACAGAGCAGGACTTTTATGTGCGACTCATTGACTCCATGACTAAACAGGTAAGGCTCTATCCCCACGTCCCTCTGCCTAACAATGACAAGTAATACAGAACAACATTAAAACAACATGTTGAAGAAGTGAAGGGAGGAGAAACAGTAACATTTCTCAGGTGGACCTGGAACAGGAGGCAGGAGACAACAGCCCATGGCAGACTGTGTGTACACGGAGCCCTCTGGGCCTGTGTCACATTTGGACAGGTCCCCGCTCACTTGGTAACCCTGACAGCCCAGAGTGTCTCCTTGTATTATGCCCCTAACAATGAAGAGGGGGACCCATTGAAGTGTCTTTTGCTGAGCCGCTCTGCTCTCACTGTAATAATCATGCTGTTGGTTTGAGTGGGGTTTGGATGGACACTTGCCTTGCTTATTATTTAGATTTTATTCATAAGAAAATAGAGTTATTTAATTGACTTTCAAGTGCAGGAGTTAACTATTTGGAAAGCTTTTTTTATATGATGTATTTTTTGAGACAGACGTTGTAATCTGACACCCTCAAGAAAGTTACAATGTCATACACTGAATTATAATGTTCAGAGATATTATTTCCCGGTCTTTAGCCAACTCTGTACCGTTTCTGTTTCCCCTCCTGGAATTCACCCCTATGGATAGTGTGACATGTTTGGTGTTTGGCTAACGTGCTCGTTAGCGGGCTCAGGGTAATGGCAGGCTGCTGAGAGGAGAAACATGCTACACTCTCTTAACGCTCACTAACATACGGTGTCACACTGCACTGGCGTCACAGCGAATATCAAATGGCATTAAACCCCAGTAGCTGCCACTCAGACCGTGTCAGTCTGGCAGTCTTGTTGTCTCTTAATAAACTGTTTAACCTTCTTGGCGAGGGGAGAGAGAGGCAGAGGTTTGAGGGCTCACACATTGTTTTCTTTCTGTCCGCACTTAGAATTCCTATTGTTGTGTTTTTTAACTCTGTCGATGAGAGGATTCGAGAGTTTTAGGAATATGCTAGACTAACAAGTAGTGGTTCTTGCTGCTGTTGATGGACTACAACAACTATTTGAAATAGGAACCTGATTATTTTGTTTTCATACTATCAGTGTAGAAGCTCCTCTAATTTGTATACAATATTTTTTTTCGTTTGTGAATTATTGCTAGATGTATGACTAGTATGGCGTGAGGCACAGTACATGGTGCATATATGTATTTCATAACCAGATGAGTCAGATGACTTACTGACCAGTTTGTTTTAGCTCTGGGCATCTCTGTAGTGGTCTATCAAGAATGTGAACAAAGCCAGAGCACAGGCCTCAATCTCTCTCTCTCTCTCTCTCTCTCTCTCTCTCTCTCTCTCTCTCTCTCTCTCTCTCTCTACCTCTACCTCTACCTCTCTCTCTCTCTCTCTCTCTCTCTCTCTCTCTCTCTCTCTCTCTCTCTCTCTCTCTCTACCTCTACCTCTCTCTCTCTCTCTCTCTCTACCTCTACCTCTCTCTCTCTCTCTCTCTACCGCTCTCTCTACCTCTACCTTTACCTCTACCTCTACCTCTCTCTCTATCTCTACCTCTACCTCTCTCTCACTACCCCTCTCTGTTTCTCTCTCTCTCTCTCTCTCTCTCTCTCTCTCTCTCTCTCTCTCTCTCTCTCTCTCTCTCTCTCTCTCTCACTCTCTGGTTGACAGAGCTGTCACTGGGGCCTCACAGCTCATAGTAAATACCAGAGGTGCTAATACTGGAGCCCAGAGTGTGGAGACATAAACATTCCAACTCTGTCAAATTGTTTGTTGATCATTGCTTGACAACCATTTTCAGATCTTGCCAGAGATTTTGAAGCAGATTTAAATCAAAACTGTAACTCTGCCACTCAGGAACATTCACTGTCTTCTTGGTAAGCAACTCCAGTGGTGATTTGGCCTGTTAGGTGATTTGGTGTTTTAGGTTATTGTCCTGCTGAAAGGTGAATTCATCTCCCAGTGTCTAGTGGATAGCAGACTGAACCAGGTTTTCCTCTAGGATTTTATCTGTGCTTAGCTCCATTCCATTAATATTTTATCCTGAAAAACTCCCCAGTCCTTCATAAATACAAGCACACCCATAACATGATGCATCCACCACTATGCTTGAAAATATGGAGAGTGGTACTCAGTAATGTGTTGTATTGGATTTGGCCCCAACATAACACTCTGTATTCAGGACTAAAATATAATTGCCTTGCTACATTTTTAGCAGTGCTACCTTAGCGTCTTGTTGTAAACAGGATGCATGTTTTTGAATGTTTGTATTCTGTACAGGCTTCCTTCTTTTCACTCTGTCAATTAGGTTAGTAGTGTGGAGTAACTACAATCTTGTTGATCCATCCTAAGTTTTCTCCTATCACAGCCATTAAACTCTGTAACTGTTTTAAAGTCACCATCTGGCCTCGTTGTGAAATCTCTGAGCAGTTTCCTGGGTGTATTGATATACCATCCAAAGTGTAATTAGTAACTTCACGGTGCTCATAGGGACATTCAATGTCTGTTTTTTTTTATTTTACCCATCTACAAATAGGTGCCCTTTTGCAAGGCATTGGAAAACCTCCCTGATCTTTGTGGTTGAATCGGTGTTTAAAATTCACTGTTCAACTGAGGGACCTTAAAGGGGGACCTTAAAAATCATGTTTAACACTATTATTGCAGTGAGTCCAAGGAACTTATTATGTAACTTGTTAAGCACATTTTTACTCCTGAACACATTTAGGCCTTAACAAATTGGTTAAATACTTATTGTCTCAAGACATTTCAGCTTTCAACGTAAACGTTTTTATTAATTTGTTAAACAATGTAAAAACATAATTCCACTTTGATATTATGGGATGTTGTGTGTTGGCCAGTGACACAAAAATCTGCATTTGATAAATTTGAAATTCATGCTGTAACACAACAAAATGTGGAAAAGGTCAAGGGGTGTGAATACTTTCTGAAGGCATTGCATACAGTAGTATGGAGGCTGGATGATAAGAAGGGAAAATATATATTTTGAACTATTTCTGACCAGGGAAAACTCTGGGTGGTTGTTGTAGCCTATATCTACAGTACCAGTCAAAAGTTTGGACACACCTACTCATTCAAGATTTTTTCTTAATTTTTACTATTTTCCACATTGTAGAATAATAATGAAGACATCAAAACTGTTTGATGGTTCATCTGAGGGCATAGGTCATTTCTTATAAACTACCGTATTAGTGTCCTACTCCTTGAAAGCGGCAGCCTTTAGCTTGGTGCGGATGTTGCCTGTAATCCATGGCTTCTGGTTGGGATATGTACGCACGGTCACTGTGGGGAAGATGCCGTCAATGCACTTATTGATGAATCCGATGACTGAGGTGGTGTAGTCCTCAATGCCATTGGATGAATCCCGGAACATATTCCTGTTTGTGCTAGCAAAACAGTTCTGTAGTGAAGCATCCGCGTCATCTGACCACTTCCGTATTGAGGGAGTCACTGGTACTTCCTGCTTTAGTTTTTTGCATGTAAGCAGGAATCAGGAGGATAGAATTATGGTCCGATTTGCCAAATGGAGGGCGAGGGAGAGCTTTTTATGCGTCTCTGTGTGTGGAGTAAAGGTGGTCTAGAGTTTTTTTTTCCTGGAGTTGCGCATGTGACGTGCTGGTTGAAATAAGGTAAAACCGATTTAAGTTTGCCGGCATCATACGATCAGGAAAAACCTGGTAGCTCTAATAATAAGGTTTAACAGTAGAAAGACTGCTGTAGTCTGTTGATGACATGGGGGCTGGGGGAAAGGAAGACTAACAAGTGGTCCAGCCAAACCATTGTTGTGCTTGGTTAGGAAGGATAAGGTCAACATGATCGGATCCAAAGCCCCATGCACATTCTCTCCAGCGAGGAGCCTGTCTGTCTGTCTGTCTGTCTGTCTGTCTGTCTGTCTGTCTGTCTGTCTGTCTGTCTGTCTGTCTGGTCTGGTCTGGTCTGGTCTGGTCTGTCACAGCTATGAGTCCCAGTGTCTGATCACAGTGCTGCCTGCGTGCTGCTGGTCCAGCCCTCATGGAAATCAAGGATTATCATACTAATGCTATAAACCTACCCACAGAGTTTTAAGACTCACTGTGTTGTTATTACTGTGGCCAACACCACCACCACCACCACTGCACTGTACTGTGGCTCCAATGGATCAACCACTAATGTGTCACTGTGGCTTCATACCCTACTAGAGATAGCCTGACAGGGAAAACGGAGGAGGAGTTTATGGTGAGGTTTATGGTGAGTGGATAACGGTATTGACAACTACCATGCATGTTGTAATCACACCTGTTAGTAGTACTCTCATTTTCATCACAACCATAGAATTGCAGTAATAAACATAGTATTTATTGTATAACCAACTATAAAATCAGCACTACTATCACACAGAATAGAGAGAGAGTAGTGCCCCGAATGTCAGTCTGACAGTTGTATCTGCGATCATGTTCGTCACCGTTGACAGATCTGATAAAGACAGAAAGCAGGCAGGAGGGCCTCTCCTCACTCTCCCTCCTTCTCTCTCTTCTTCTCACCCTCCCACTTTATCTATCACTCGCTTACCTGCTCTCTCTCCGCCTCTCTTCCTCTCCTACCCTGAGGTTTGGAGCCAGAACAGCTGAGCTGGGGGTGGGGTGGGATGGGGTAGTTGCTAGTTTGAGGGGGGAACAAAGACGGAGACAGGCAGACTGATCGTGGCACCTCTTTAAAAGTATCTGTGTTGCTGTGGCGGCGGCCTGGGAAGAAAGGCTGCCGTGCTCCTGGTGGCACGCTAACCGATGACGCTAACAGAGTGGGAAGTGCGTTTCCACATATTTATAGCAACTTGTTTACACACCTTGGATTTGAGCCGTCATATCAAAGCCAATGAGGAAAATGGCAAATGAAAATGGAAAAGTGTGCGGCGTGAGTTTAAATATGTATTAAAAGGCACATGAAGGCTACATGTTTGTTAATGCAACGGGTGCATCATGTTGTTGTCGGCACAGGTGTGAATGTCATGTACGTGCTGCACCGACGGTGGAGGTAGAGGGAGCATGTCTTGTTTTTTATGCACGGTGGACTTCAAAGATAGAACGACCGTAAAATGAGTAGTAGGTCAAACTTAACTAAATAACCTATCTGATACAAACTGCACTTCTCCACTTGCAGCCAGATTCTCTCCTAATTACAATTCCAGATGTGTCAGAAGCTGTATACAATATGTTCGACACCAAACACTTCAATGACACTAACAAACCAGACAAAGGGCTATTCATCTATTCTATGAGACATTTCCTGCCGTTGGGAGGCTGCCCGATAATAGCGTTGGATATTCAGCCTTGTTCAGGATTATATTGTGGTAGTAGTAATGAGGAGTGTGGTGAGGTTGCTAAAGCTGAGGCCTGGAAGTCTGGGCGATATGGGGCTGATCGTCTGGGCACCGTCCCTCAGCACCCTCTCTTGGTGTGGATAAATGAAGGTGTGACTTAGCAACTCCTGTTTTTATAACCTTGACTGAAAGACAAGCCAAAAATACCACTATGTTATTTATGTTTTGTGTTAATGAGTTTGCATCCTTGCCACTGCTCTGTGTGTACTTCCTGTTTCTTTCCTGCTTGTGAGAGAGAGAAAAATACAAGCTTTTCAGCGCTATTCATTTAGCATTATTATTATCATTTTTTACATATTTAGTGAACATGGTGAAAACATAAACTCACAGAGTGAAAGGGTTTCAATGATTTTGACAAACTCTTGGCATCCCCTCTAACAAAGGACTCGGGATATTTAATCTTCATTTTTTAAATTTGTGGAGCATGTATATTATTTCATGACTTTATATTTCTACGAGTTCATCTGTCATGATTAATATTTCTCTACTGGAGGACATCATTGCACAAGGTCTGGCTGTGCTCAGTAAAGAGCTGGACATTGAGAGCAGTGTATTCCTAGCCTGCAGACGTTGATTCATGCAGTGCTGTTTTAGAAGACCTTGGTCCTTATTCTGTCAAAGTGAAACCAAAGGAACAAGTCATTTTCATCGTCACCCTGACTGCATAAGTAGCTGTGGAGCTTGTTTTTCACTCACTGTTATGAGGGAACAGATACATTCTAACACCATATTTACACCTGCACACGAGGCTGCTGATTGGAGTGTCGTGTGGTTACCGTGCCGACTCCATGCGGTGACTGTTTTGCCGTCAAAGAGAGATTTGCCGGCACTGGGATATGTTGTTAGGTTATGGGTGGGTGACAACAAAGCTGAGTCATTTTGGAAGAGGTGTACGCTGGTCCAGATGGTGTGTCACTCTCCAGTCTGGCATCCCAACTGCTCGCCCACACCTCGCCTCCCCTCTTCTCTCCTCCCTCTTACCGCCCCACCGTCACCGCCATGGGCATAGAGTTTACAAGCTAGAGTAGATAGACTGAGGCCATTACACTCCTACCAGGCAGACAGTGGCAGAAATCCGCGAGCAGCTAGCACCCTCTTCACTGTTAACGACAGAGTGAGGTGGAAGCAGTGCAGGCAGAGAAACACTGCCCTTCCTGTATTTGTGAAGCACTCTGCACGATGAGTCATGAATATTCAATCCAATATTCAATCAAAAAGAAGAGAATGTTCCCGGAAAAATAACAGAACATTCCGAACAGAATAACAGAACATTCCCAGTTACCACTGCACTCATAAAGCACCGAGCAGCTCAGTCCACTTTCCATAAAACACGTCCGTGAGTAGTGTAGCATATTCACAATGACGGCTTATGCATCCCTGTGGTTTTAAAGAGTCACAGTGTGAATCATGCACTACATGACCAAAAGTATGTGAACACCTGCTCGTCGAACATCTCATTCCAAAATCATGGACATTAATATGGAATTGGTCCCCCTCCCCCCTGCTGCTATAATAGCTTCCACTCTTCTGGGAAGACTTTCCACTAGATGTTGGAACGCTGCTGCTATAACAGCCTCCACTCTTCTGGGAAGGCTTTCCACTAGATGTTGGAACATTGCTGCTATAACAGCCTCCACTCTTCTGGGAAGGCTTTCCACTAGATGTTGGAACATTGCTGCTATAACAGCCTCCACTCTCTTCTGCTGGAACAGGCTTTCCACTAGATATTGGAACGTTGCTGCTATAACAGCCTCCACTCTTCTGGGAAGGCTTTCCACTAGGATAGATATTGGAACATTGCTGCTATAACAGCCTCCTCTCTTCTGGGAAGGCTTTCCACTCCAGATTGCTGAACATTGCTTTGCTATGTTAACAGCCTCTGCTGCTATAACAGCCTCCATCTGGGAAGGCTTTCCACTAGATGTTGGAACATTGCTGCTATAACAGCCTCCTCTCCTCTGGGAAGGCTTTCCACTAGATGTTGGAACATTGCTGCAGGAACTTGATTCAATTCAGCCACAAGAGCATTTGTGGGGTCGGGCACTGATGTCGATTAGACCTGGCTCGCAGTTGGCGTTCCAATTCAACCCAAATGTGTTTCGATGGGGTTGAGGTCAGGGCTCCATGTAGGCCAGTGAAGTTCTTCCACACCAATATCGGGGGAAAAAAACATTTCTGTATGGATCTCGCTTTGTGCAAGGGGGCGTTGTCATGCTGGAACAGGAAAGGGTCTCCCCCAAACTGTTGCCACAAAGTTGGAAGCACAGAATCATCTAGAATGTCATTGTATACTGTAGCGTTTAGATTTCCCTTCACTTAAACTAAGGGGCCTAGCCCGAACCATGAAAAACAGCCCCAGACCATTATTCCTCCTCCACCAAACTGTACAGTTGGCACTATGCATTCGGGTAGGTAGCATTCTCCTGGCATCCGCCAAACGCAGATTCGTTGGTTGGACTGCCAGAAGGTGAAGCATGATTCATCACTCCAGAGAACGCGTTTCCACTGCTCCAGAGTCCAATGGCTGTGAGCTTTACACCACTCCAGCCGACGCTTGGCATTGTGCACGGTGATCTTAGGCTTGTGTGCAGCTGTTCGTTCATGGAAACCCATTTCATGAAGCTCCAGACAAACAGTTCTTGTGCTGATGTTGCTTCCAGAGGCAGTTTGGATCTCGGTAGTGAGTGTCGCAACTGAGGACAGATGATTTTTACACGCTGCACGCTTCAGCACGCGGCGGACCCATTCTGGGAGCTTGTGTTGCCTACCAC
Source organism: Oncorhynchus masou masou (assembly GCF_036934945.1). Lineage (NCBI taxonomy): Eukaryota > Metazoa > Chordata > Actinopteri > Salmoniformes > Salmonidae > Oncorhynchus > Oncorhynchus masou. The sequence continues at coordinate 87,831,729 of NC_088223.1, read as the reverse complement.
TTCGCTGCTGAGTCGTTTTTGCTCCTAGACATTTCTACTTCACAATAACAACACTGAGTTGACCGGGGCACCTTTAGCAGGGCAGACATTTCACGAGCTGACTTGTTGGAAAGGTGGCATCCTACGACGGTGCCACGTTGAAAGTCACTGAGCTCTTCAGTAAGGCCATTCTACTGCCAACGTTTGTCAATAGAGATTGCATGGCTGTTTGCTCGAGTTTATACATCTGTTAACAACGGCTGTGGATGAAATAGCCCGAATCCACTCATTTAAAGGGGTGTCCACATACTTTTTGTATATATATAGTACAGAGTCACAGTGTGAGCAGTGACAGTGACTCAGTCAACCTGTTCTTCTCAGTAGGGGTCAGTAGGGGTCAGCAGGGGTCAGCAGGGCTCAGAGGCTCCCTCAACTGTGACACTCCTGTGTAACGCTCTCTTCTCAGCTCCTCTCGTCTCTCTTATCAGCTCCTCTTCTCTCTCTTCACAGCTCCTCTCGTCTCTCTTCTCAGCTCCTCTCCTCTCTCTTCTCAGCTCCTCTCCTCTCTCTTCTCAGGTCCTCTCGTCTCTCTTCTCAGCTCCTCTCGTCTCTCTTCTCAGCTCCTCTCGTCTCTTTTCTCAGCTCCTCTTCTCTCTCTTCTCAGCTCCTCTCCTCTCTCTTCTCAGCTTCTCTTCTCTCTCTTCTCAGCTCCTCTCCTCTCTCTTCTCAGCTCCTCTCCTCACTCTTCACAGCTCCTCTCCTCTCTCTTCTCAGCTCCTCTTCTCTTCTCTTCTCAGCTCCTCTCCTCTCTCTTCTCAGCTCCTCTTCCCCCTCTTCTCTCTCTTCTCAGCTTCTCTCCTCTTCTCAGCTCCTCTTCTCTCTCTTCTCAGCTCCTCTCCTCTCTCTTCTCAGCTCCTATTCTCTCTCTTCTCAGCTCCTCTCCTCTCTCTTCTCAGCTCCTCTCCTCTCTCTCTCTCTTCTCAGCTCCTCTCAGCTCCTCCTCTTCTCTTCTTCAGCTCCTCTCCTCTCTCTTCTCAGCTCCTATTCTCTCTCTTCTCAGCTCCTCTCCTCTCTCTTCTCAGCTCCTCTTCCCCCTCTTCTCTCTCTTCTCAGCTCCTCTCCTCTCTCTTCTCAGCTCCTCTTCTCTCTCTTCTCAGCTCCTCTCCTCTCTCTTCTCAGCTCTCTTCTCAGCTCCTCTCTATCTCTTCTTCTCTCTTCTCAGCTCCTCTCCTTCTCTTCTCACCTCCTCTTCTCTCTCTTCTCAGCTCCTCTCCTATCTCTTCTCAGCTCCTCTTCTCTCTCTTCTCAGCTCCTCTCCTCTCTCTTCTCAGCTCCTCTCCTATCTCTTCTTAGCTCCTCTCGTCTCTCTTCTCAGCTCCTCTCCTCTCTCTTCTCAGCTCCTCTCCTCTCTCTTCTCAGCTCCTCTCCTCTCTCTTCTCAGCTCCTCTTCTCTCTCTTCTCAGCTCCTCTTCTCTCTCTTCTCAGCTCCTCTCCTCTCTCTTCTCAGCTCCTCTCCTATCTCTTCTTAGCTCCTCTTCTCACTCTTCTTAGCTCCTCTTCTCACTCTTCTTAGCTCCTCTCCTCTCTCTTCTCAGCTCCTCTCCTATCTCTTCTCAGCTCCTCTCCTCTCTCTTCTCAGCTCCTCTCCTTTCTCTTCTCAGCTCCTCTCTTCTCTCTTCTCAGCTCCTCTTCTCTCTCTTCTCTCTCTTCTTAGCTCCTCTTCTCTCGCTTCTCTCTCTACTCAGCTCCTCTTCTCTCTCTTCTCTCTCTACTCAGCTCCTCTTCTCTCTCTCCTCTCTCTTCTCAGCTCCTCTCCTCTCTCTCCTCCGCTCCTCTCCTCTCCACTTCTCACTCTTCTCAGCTCCTCTTCTCTCTCTTCTCAGCTCCTCTCTTTTCTCAGCTCCTCTTCTCTCTCGTTACATAATGTTCTGCTCTGCAGCACTGTGGGAAGCCAGGACCCGGGATGGCCCCTTCCTTCCCTCCCTCCCACCTTGGACAGAAATATCGGACGGGTCCCGCAGAGTTCTCACGACACACGCTGCTATTCATTAAACATCCCCCGGCCAGAGGCAGTAAATACTACGTTAAGCTCTTAGGGCCGCTCTGTGTGTTTTTGTGTTGTTCAAGTGGAATCTGTTCTTTCAAATTCCAGGGAGGGAGGGAGAGAGAGAGGGTGTTCGTTGTGATAGCGGGACAGGACGGGCGGGGAGGAGAGGGCATGATGGTCTTTGACTGGACAATGAGATTTAGCATTCCAACAGTCCTTTTAAATTTGTGGAATGTTTATAATCTGCATGGAATATTTGGGTAGCACAATCACTAAGGATAATGTCTACCAGTGTAGTGTTCTGTTTTGCATCCAAGTCTTAGGTGGTGAATTGAAAGGCCACATTTGTTTCCAATGATCAGCTGATTGTCATGTATATGTTTCAGACAGACAGAGCATTGGGCTCCAACCTCCAAACAAGTCTGCATTCCAAATTGCACCGTGTTCCCTAGATAGTGTGCTAATTCTGAGCGGAGTCCTTTAGGGTCCTGGTCAAATTCAAATTCAATGCCTATATGGAATACGGTACCATTTAGGACACAGGACATGTTACAGAGAGACAGGAAGTCATATTTCCATCCGCACTAACAGCCCCGTTTGACTGGACCACAGCCCCGTTTGACTGGACCACAGCCCTGTTTGACTGGACCACAGCCCTGTTTGACTGGACCACAGCCCCGTTTGACTGGACCACAGCCCCGTTTGACTGGACCACAGCCCTGTTTGACTGGACCACAGCCCCGTTTGACTGGACCACAGCCCCGTTTGACTGGACCACAGCCCCGTTTGACTGGACCACAGCCCTGTTTGACTGGACCACAGCCCACAACCCTCAACTAACCCTCACCTTACCCTCACCTTACCCTCACCTTACCCTCACCTAACCCTCACCTTACCCTCACCTTACCCTCACCTAACCCTCACTGTACCCTCACCTTACCCTCACCTTACCCTGTTTGACTGGACCACAGCCCTGTTTGACTGGACCACAGCCCTGTTTGACTGGACCACAGCCCCGTTTGACTGGACCACAGCCCCGTTTGACTGGACCACAGCCCTGTTTGACTGGACCACAGCCCCGTTTGACTGGACCACAGCCCTGTTTGACTGGACCACAGCCCCGTTTGACTGGACCACAGCCCCGTTTGACTGGACCACAGCCCTGTTTGACTGGACCACAGCCCCGTTTGACTGGACCACAGCCCTGTTTGACTGGACCACAGCCCTGTTTGACTGGACCACAGCCCTGTTTGACTGGACCACAGCCC